>NW_024884822.1:3926637-4039854 GCF_019232065.1 Centrocercus urophasianus | reverse complement strand
CAACAACAACAAGAACAATTGCAGGTTTTCAGGTTTTTATTTATTCCATGAAGCCAGCAGTATGAGAGGATTGTCATGACTGATTTTTTCCTAGAAGAACATGAGGTCCATCTTCTGTGTGTTGGTGCCCATGCTTGTTTTATTAGGGCGCATTTTTACTGGCTGGTTTCTGATGGTGGTCACAACAGTGATGTCAGCTGATGTCAGTCACAACCCTTTGGGCAGTGACCTCCCCACCCATGGCTGCATGTATTTGGGCACCAGCCTGTGCCTCCATCACCCTGCATCCTTCCGTGATTTTCCTTTTCAACGGCGATACATTTGGGAAAAGTTGCAAGTTTACTGTCTCCGTAAAAATCAATCTTCTGTGATCTCTTCATTCTTTCTGAAACTAGAGAGTTGCTTTTTTTTGGGTGTTCTGCTTTGGATGCAGTGCGAATTGATGGTTGACTCTATGTCGGGCTTGGTTTTTACGAAGTATTGGTCAGGTTTGCCAGCCCCAGGTCGCTGTTCAACCTCAACTTGGGATCTCCCATGATGTGGCATTAACTGTAGCTCTGTGCAGCCTGTGCCTCCCTGTCCTATTCAGGCAGTTCCTCTTCAGTCTAAGCAAGATCAGCTCTTTGCCTGATACTTGCACTCCAACATTTTAAAATAATATTTTATAAATGCGTTTGTGTCCTTAATAGAATATTTGGATTCTTCTGAAATATTTATTTCCCCAGCCTCCAAGAATTTGCTTATGACAACAGCATGAAAGGGATTGTAAATTGATTCTGCTTTTTTTCTGCAGCTTTTCTAAATGTAGTGAGTGTGATTTTAACAGGCCAGGGCTCTTCAAAATGCTCTCAGAGTGAGGAGAGAATATATAGTGAGAATATCCTTTACCAAAATGCTTGATCCTCCTGAATAGCAGGGATATTAACTTAACTAATGATCCTTTAAATGGGTATGTAAAATATAATTTAAGCTACTTGCAACATGCAAAAGAGAGGTATCATTTGTTACTGCCAAGCTCACTGGCATGTGGAAATCAGAAAATCATTAGCCTCAATAGAAATAGTTTAATACAGCAGGGAAGAGAACACATTATTTAGAGCAGTTAAATGGCAATTGATGTAACTGCTGGGAGAATGCAGAAAAATGAGTGTGATATAGCAAATGATAAATACTGCACTTAGAACTTATGCATGCAAAAAATGAAAATCTTTCCTCATTATGCTGCATTTTTAGCCCAGGAGACTAACTTTTCTAGCATATAGCATTCAGAATTCCTAATTTTTGTAACTTTATTTCTAGACAAGCCTCATCCTTTTTGTGTGCATGGAATGCCTTATGTTGCATAGAGAGTATCTTAGAGATCACATCTCTCATTCTGTAATTGCAAAAATACATTAGCGAAAGACATTTTCGCATACTTTAACATTTACTAATAGCATTCAGCAATCCTGTTCTTGATGACGTCAGCTGGCTCTGAAGTGAGTTTTACCAGTGAACAAACCAGATCCTGTTCTTAGGTATGTGAAAACGATTTTATGAATCTTGAGAAGGGGTTTGACAGGGAATGTAAATGTAATTTCAGCTTTCTGTTTGGCCTTTGAGTGGTGTAAAGTGACAAAGATAACTGAGAAGCAACTGGATTCTGTTTCCCTAGAGCAAAGCTTTATGTACCGCTCAGGGCAAGCTGAAGCAACAAACAGCTTGTTCAGTACAGGGAAAATGTAGCTGCATAAAAAATTATATTAGAAAGGGAAAAATTATGTCAGCATATAGTCCTCCACCATACATATGTTAAAAAAATAAAAAATAAAAAATAAAAAATAAAAAGCAAATAAAATGAGAGAAATAACCTCAGACACCACCACGTCCACCCCCACATAAAACTATGCATTTCTCAGCAGAGCTCACTGTGTACTTGTCAAGCATGCTTTTCTGTGTCACTGAATTTCCTCTCAAAGCAGGTTGCAATGTCAGGTTTCTGACTGTGGCTGTCTCCTTTGAAACTTGTAATGGACGCAGCTATGTGATTTTAGGAACCACTGCATAGACATCCTCCTGAACTTGCAAAAGCTTTATACCTGCTGTTGTTTTGGAGTGGTATTCCTGTACTGTACCAAAACAAGAGATCAAAATGTAGCCTGTTGCTTCCAATATCCATTCTTATCTTTAATTATTAAGTGGCAAGTTTTCTTTAGAGTGGAAGAAATAATCAAAGTATTTGTCTGAGGATCTATAGAAGCTTATGTAGCATATGATCTTTTGTCAGCTCTGATAGTAAGTGAAATGTGACAAGTAATATTTGACTGACTGGAAAGTTTGTACTTAAGAAGTAGTTGTCCTATATAATCTGCTATTTTACTGCAGTAATACAGTATGGTAATTATCTTAAATATTACAAATTAGCACCAGAATTACAGTGCTCAGAATTCTGTTATACATGAAGACTGCTTAGGACATAGTAAAGTGAGAAGTATTTACTTCAGTGCAATGGAATACTGTTTATGACTGAAAGTATCTCCTCCACTATGAACTTGCTCTAAGTAATCAAGCTGAATTGATTTTAACAACAAAAACAAAAAATCAAGTGAGTTAACCTGTTATCGGTTTATTATTTATTTATTCTTGCCATTATACACTTTTTTTTAAAAAAAAACTATCATTTTTTCCCCCTAATTGTATGCATTTGAGATCTTTGAAGTCTTTGGAGAAAGCAAATTAAATTTCCTTCACAGATACTATAGGAGTGTGTAAGTGAGCTCAGTTTTTCTCCCTACTCCTTTCTCTCCCACATATTTTTTGAAATGTATGACAAAAAAATATCCGTCTACATGGTGATTTGTTTTGTGGAAAACAAGAGACCGTTGAACAAAATTCTCATTTCAAAGATTTTTCTGGAAATCAAGGAAGAACTAAATCAATGCACACAATGGATAAAAATACGTTTGGTGTTTTAAAGCATTTAAATGGCTATTGTAATTCCAAGCCAAGGGCATGCAAAATATCCAGTGCTCTTCACATCTGTCTGACTCATTCTAGCCATGCTAGGATCTGTTTAATGGATATAATCAAGAAAGATTAAAAAAAAGACTCTCGACTGATATGTTTTTAATCTATGAATATTTGCCATCCTCTAACAGACCAAATTTTCAAGGATGCATCATTAAGATTCTTATCACTGTTTATGCAGTTGTTTGCAATCAAGATGCATATCATTTTGTTTAGAAATCTGACTACTTATCACAATTTGGAAGCTCTGGGCAAGAGCCCATAAATCAGGTATCTCATGCTAAAGATTTTTTCTGAACGTTTATGTAGCTTAGGAGCTCAAGTAATGTTAGATGATAACATACTGCTGGAGCACCTGTTTCAAAAAGCCTTCCCTCGCTGTCTGAACCTATTGTGATTTTTTTCTCATGTGCAAGTATTACCAGCCAGTAGTTTCTGCAGCCACTCTGACTATGGATTTATATTATCCAGAATAATATAACTTCGTATAGCATAAATTATCTCCCTCTGTAAATCTGGGAAAATTGAGAAATGAGCAGTGGTCCAGCTAAAAATGTGCTAATCAAATAGTTGTTATAAGCAAAGCAATATAGAAACCCAACAAACCTCAGGGACAAATGATGACTGTCAGAGAAGTTTAAGGTTTTTTGTACTGCCTGCGCAGTGCTGTTCATTTTATAAGTCCACTCTAAAAAAGAGTGAAATCTTAAGGTGTTTGGTGCATTCATGTCCATCTGCAGATACAAAGCTGTGCTGCTGATTTTTGGGGGATGTTGCCTGCACTGCAGCTTTTTGTATCATTTGGATCAAACCAAAAAGAATTGAAAGTAGCCTGTGTCTGATTGTACCATGCCATAAATTTGCAAGAAACAGTTTTCAGAAACACTGTACCCGTGTTTTCACCTCTCCTTACATGGTTAGTGCTAGCATTGATGACAGTATTTACATTAAGAGCATATATCTGGATTCTGTTTCTTCTTCCCATAAGCCCTCCCGATTAATTTTCAACTTACTCTTGCAAGTTTCCTGAAAATAAATTCCAGCCAGGAGAATGCTGTATGCCAGTGCTGAGGGAGAGGCTGCATTTCAGCCATGCAAGTTAGCTGTCATTGAAGCATAAGCCAGTCAGATGGTTCTTTCTTGGATAATAATAATAAACCAGTGTAGAAAAAAAAGGATGAATAAAGGGGGGAAATGTGCTGAGAAGAAAAGTGCAGGATTGTGCATGATCCCACAGTTCACACTCATAATTGCTATTTTGTTGTGTTCTTTTCTTTGAAGACATTTTGCATCTCAGAAGTATTGTGACCCACAGCTTGAAAAAAAATGTCAAATGATTTTATAATTATGATTCTTTTCTTTTCATAACAATGCTTTTATCAAAACATCCCTGCTAGAAGTCTTGGTTCTATTCTTTCCTATTGTTATGTAGAAATAATATGGATGTTTCCTTAAAAAAGCAGTAGTCTGATTGTGGTTTAGATGTCAGAACTAGTACAAACACTGCAATTAAAACAATATTCATTTTGAGATTGATTTTTTTCTTCCTTGTAAGATTCTATTCCATTTTCCCTTTTTTGATCAAATTTACTTTTCTCTCTTCCCAAGTGAAAAGAGATACTTAGGTCACACCAAAGGTAATGCCTCCAAATTATTTCCATGGAAACTACAACATACACAAAGAGCACAATAACAGTTTCACAGAGGAAATTCTCAGCTACAGAACACTATTTCTCAACATAGTCACCACCATTAGCCATGCACTTTCACTATGCATCTTCACAAAAGCCTGCATTCCACTACTGCAGAAATCTGCACCAGAAGTGGTGACCCACTCTCTCGATTACCACTGCATCCACTGTCTTTCCTGTCATCAACACAATGACTATTCATTATTTGCTTACTAAATATTGATACTCCTTATTTCAGTAAGAGTTCCTTACAAAAACCTGAATTTATAGGACAAGACACTGAAAACATTTAAGTGCTGTCTTTGCTATTAATACAGTTTTCCGCTTTACTCAATTTATTTAACATTTCCTTTTGATTCAGTATATTGCAGAGGAACCAGCATAGTGAATTCTCTTGCCTATGAAGATAAATAGAATGTACTTGCACATTACTTGCAATTAAAAAGATAAGTGTGGATTTTCTACATGGAAAACATTGTATATCATCTACTATGACATATATTATCTACAGAATTGGTCTTTATTAGTTCTGGTACTTATGAAACTACTCTTAAGAGTAGGAAATGGAAGTTACTAAATCAAAGTATGTTAGTTAACTTAAAAAAAAAAAAAGGAAAGAAATGATGGGGAAATTCTATATGCTCAATCAAAATAGAAAATTTAACGGTAAATGAAAAATGCTCTTAAAATATTATGCGTACTATGGAGATGCTTGAAACTTAGTTAGGCTAACATTTCCCATTTTTAGTACTGTGTTTCAAGGTGTTAAGGTGTTTCTTTTTTTCCTGCTGATGTGACTCTTTGAAGCATGTATTAATATGAGCAAATTCCTGATCCTTTGGGGTTTCAGCTATGGCACAGAAAGTACACAGAAAGATAAGTAGTATTTGGTTTCATACACCATAGAGATTTCTCAGGTGTTTTCTACAAAATGTTTAGTAATGATCATAAAAATGTATCACACAAATCAGATTGTGAAAATTGAGAGTAAGACAATCATAAATGATATTTCTAAGTTTCATTTAGTAGCACCCCACATTGGACAATGAAAGAAATTTTTTTGTGAACAAGCTAAATTGTAAGTTTTATGTTTAGTAGTGCAAAGTGTCATGTTTTTCCATTGGCATTTTCCTATGTATTATATACATCTTCTGTTGCAGAATATGATGTGAAAATTAAATAACATTAGAAATATAAGGGAGAATATTTTCTCTCTAAAATCTTTGTATTGAAAGTCCTATGTTGTTTTAGGAAAACATAAGTTTTGAAAAAAGGAAGAACACAAAAGTATTGCATCAGTATACTCCAAGTTTTTTTAATCTCTTCCATTGGTGAGAATAAAAACAAATGCTTGTAATATTTACTGAAGGCATCATAGATAAGGATTCAGTTAAAAGAATAATCAGCATGAGCCTATGGCAGAGTAAAATCATTATTTAAAAATGTGGGGTTATTTTCATAAAAGAAGAGAGAGAAAGAATAAACTGTGACTTTCGCTCTCCTGTTTTCTCTTGCTTCTGCAGCTTTAGGGTATTTATTTTGTGTGGTCCTCCACTGACATGAATAGGATTTGCCTAGAAAGGAAGTACAAATAGCAAATTTTTGCAATAACATTCTTAATAAATAGTGTTGCTGTTGAACAGTCTCATTGAAAATACATCTACTGTCAGGATGGACTCAAAATCCTTTTGGATTGATCCTTTAATTGAGTCAGGAGTGTCCAACCTTTTGGCTTGCCTGGATTGCAGTAATTGAAGAGGAATTGCTTAGGGCTGCATCTGTGAAGGATGCTCCAAAAGTAATGCCTTATTAATTATTAATTCCATGGAAACAATAACAGCTACGAACAGCACAATAACAATATTTACTAGAGCAAATTCTCAGCTACAAAACACTGTTTTCCAACACAGCCACTGCCATTAGCTATTCATTTTCACTAGCAGTGTACTGCATGCTGCTGTTATCAAAATCTATACCAGCTGTCACCACTGCTGAAATGCAGCACCCACCACCTCCCTGTGTTGACATCCACTATTGGGTCTCCATAAACATTCAGCAAGCATCGATGAATAGCAGTGTGCAATTTTTTCTGTGTGAAGCAATTCAGTTTCACATCTTTGCTTCATACACACTTCCATGTCAGAAGCCATTATGTCAGGTTGCCCCTCTGCTGCCATCTGTCACACAGCAACACAATGCAATGGAGTGTTGGTGGGAAGGTTCATCTTCTACTGCCATCCCACCTGCAGTGGCTGCAATTCTCAGTGAGTTCTCAAGGGGATCATCGGAGATTTTTGATGAAATTTTACTCTTCCTGTGCTTCATCCTTGAAAATAGTTGTTCACAAATGTATTTACTACCAGAAAGTGGTGACATGGATAAGTTGCGGCTGTGAAGTGAGAGATATTTCTCTCTGGTAAGATGGGGTTTATAAAAGTCTGGTGAAGAGACGTTCACTTTTTGATTTCAACTCCATACTTTCATTTGAAAGTTCCCAGGTATTGTATTTATGCTTACTGAACATGGAGTTGTAAATAAACCAAAAAAAATTACGATTTTTTGGCAATCTTGAAACCTATTCTCAAAATCCTTTATCAAAACAGAAAGCACAGCTATATCAAAATCCATAAATTTTTTTCACATAACTCAAGTTAGAACCTCACTGCGTCCTCTCCATGCCCGGCTTTCAGCACAGACACTGTTAATAGCACATGCTCAGTTGGTGCTGTGTGATGGCTGTGTGCCATCACTCAGGCCACAGGTTGGACATTCCCGAGTTAACTAATAGTAGAAGTGTGGGAAAACCTTGTTAAGTAGCAGTCCTGAAAGTCTGAAGCCAAAGAATAATCATAAAAAAAACATAGCAAGGAAAAAGCTTAGCTCAGTGTTTGAGAAAGAGTGAAAACAAGAAAACTGTTGGTAAAACTGGAGCTGCTGCTGCCTGCTGCAGTAAGCTGTTCAGCTCTTCTGGCTTCTGCAAGTCCCAGTAGGATTTTGTAGACGTCCGACTGGAGGTTGGAAGGTAATACAGAATGACAGTACAAGAATATAAAAAAATTACTACTGGTTTTCTAAGAACTTCTTTAAACCACGTCAGTCATTTCTGAATCTTGGTTTGTGGTTTTTTGTTTGTTTGTTTGTTTGTTTTTCTCTATGACAGAATTTTTTTTGAAGGATTCAAAATACACCCATCAGGTCAATACATTTTTACACATCTTTATGTGGGCTATGTGAGATCTTCACCTTTTACAGTTGGAGAGCTACTCTCACAGCTCTTATGGGCAAGAATATTAACACAAGACATATTCTTATTGCTCCCAGAAAACATTTTTTGTTAAGGATTAAAAAATTGACACACTGGATCTGTCCCAGGAGTCTGGCTTTACTACCACTTTTATTCTGATCAAAATTGTCTGCTTCAGGGAAGATCAATTAAGAGTCACCTTCCTCCAAGAGTCTGGAGGCAGTTTTTATAAATGAATCAAGTTCCCAAACACAGCTGTGAAATAGGTAGAATAATACTTCTTTTAGGAACGAGGAAAGTGACACACTTATATATAGGCATAGTCTCATGCCTTTCTTACAGTCACCTGGTGAAATCATTGGCACAGCTCATTAAGAATGTTCTTGTCCTGTGTTATTGCATCCTTTGAATTACACTCTCCAACAATTTCTTCAGCATCCAGTCAAATCAAATGTTCCTTCTTTGACGTCTGTTTCTCTATGTAGCCAACGGTTCCATCAATATCAAGATCTGTTTTCAAACTTCTTTCTAGTTCACTCCTTCTGCCTGACCATTAACATTTTAAAGGTCTGCTTTGAGAGTCCACCCAACCAGCTTCTACTGGTTCTGCAAAATATTTTGCTTCTTTGAATGACTGTCAGTTAGTAATTCACATGTGAAATGCTTCAGAGAGTTCTCCCAGCAAAATGATAGATAATAAGATTTTGTTTTATTTATTTTTTTTTATTCCTGGAATTATTCTTTATATCCTTTATGCTTAGCAAATTATGCCTGCTGAAAATCTGTACTTCGAGTTTGCAAATGTAAAGTAGAGAAATTGCAGGTCATGCTTGTCTTCTACTGTTTATAGTTGATGCTACCTTCATTTCAGCACCCCTTATTAGTGATTTTTTTTGCTTTTCCTTACTTTTGTCATCCTTTCATGTCTTTGCTTGACGCTCTTTCAAAACTGTGACACCCTGTCTCTGGCTGACAGGACAGGTGAGTGTCATTCCTTGAGGAATATTCCCCCTTGCCTCGACAGAGGAGGATGGATAGAAATCCTCCTCCAGAGAGACTAAACATATCATTTCTTTGACATGCTTAGCCTTTGCTGACCAGATAGAATCCCATGAGCCAAGGCCTGTATAAGGGTGATCGCGTATTACCCTCTCATTGCTCTCTCCCCAGCTCCATTATGTTGTTCCTTTTTAGGGAAGGAGTTAACATTTCATTGCAAGAAAAACTAGAAAAGCAGAGAATTGTGCCTTGGATTTTTTTAGTGAAAGGATTAATTATTTAAAATGTCTTTTGTGCTTAATTTTAATAGTACCTTTCATAAATTTTGGAATATTACCTATTCTAACTGAAATTATTGCATAGAGATTTATGAAAATGAAGCTCAGTCCTTGTCTGCGCCTACTTTCTGTAGATTGATTGGCCATATTGTTATTTAGCATCTGACAGAGCACGGAAGAATATTAGGCATGAAACATTAATCAGGAAATTATGCATTGCTTTCACAATTAATGTGCAACTGGACTTCACTTTGTAATATTGTATTAGCTCTTAACATGCAAATTATTGTAGGTAATTACCTCATTTTTCAGTGGCCATTTGATGGATTGAAGTTTCATACAGAATGTTCTATGTAATTTAAAATCTTGCAATGATTTGCTTCTTTCCTTTTTGGTAATAATTTTAGTTTTCTTTATCATACGCCAGGCATGAGGAGCCTACAGCACTGTAAAGCCTAATGTATGAAATTCAATTTTTCAATTCTTTTAACTGTAACTGGAGTTGACAATTTGGTCAAGATTTGTAGTGAAGATGTCTCTTACTGCAGTATGTTCAAAACAATAAATAAATTAATAAATAGCCCATGGTGCTATTTATAACATATTCCTTTTATTCTGTGATATGTATTAATGTACTATGTTCAGTACTCTGCGATCAATCAAGTAATATGTTTCAATTGGAATGATACAGTTATATGATTAAATGTTAAAACGCTTCAGTAGATTTAAATTTAACAGTCCTGGGCTTTTCTCTCTTTTTCTTTTTTTCATTTTCTTCTTGGTGTAATGTTCACATTGCTACATGTCAGGAAGTCATTATCTTAACATATACAGTCTATTAGCAGGTCTCTGACCTGTGGCAATATTTTGACATAAGTGAATACCCCTGAAAATTTAGATATTCTTTCTTCATGTTTTCTGATCCAACATGTCAAATAGTCACAAGAATTTGTTGTGATCTAGTCTAATCAAAAGCCTGCTCCTGTAAAATAGCTCCTCCATAAAAGACAAGCAATACAATATTGAATGTCTATATTTAAATAGATTTTAACAGATAATAAAACTCTGGAGATTAAAATAGTTTCATTCACTGAGACAGTTTGCTCTGCAGCATGCAATTTGTGTCACATTATGTAAAACACATTTTAAAAAATGATTTGAAATAAAAGCACAAATAAAAAGTAACTTATAAAATGAAACCAAGTCAAGAATGAAAGCGGGATACGATATCCTGCCTTTAAATAGTGTCTTTCTATGGCTTTATTTATGTTCTATCCTGTCTGTGTGACTGTGACACTCAAATTTCAAGCCCTGCTACCAGAATTTCTCTTTTCCAACATCTTCTATACTTTTCCATTTTAAAAGAAAGCTAAAGAATTAGAGTATGTCAAGTATGAGAGAATTGCTTTTGCCTTGGTAGGCAACAGTTTGGCATTTCACACTATATGGCTTACATCACACAGTTGGCTTAACAGCACAAACTTGTTTATTGTGTCTGTTGTGATAAGAGCTACTGTCTGTCATTTTCTCAGAAAATATTTAAATGGGTATGAATCATTTTTTTCTCCCATCTAATGCTATAGCAAAAATGCTAAGTCATGTCCTGAAGCGGTGATTGAGCACCTGGTGGGAAGGCAGGGCCAACCCAGGGGAGCTCAGTGCAAGCAATGCGCCTGGGTGACCAGAAGGGCTGGAGCCAGGATCTGCCCCTTCCCAGACCTCATTTAAGGATTGGCAGTGGAGACAAGCATATCTTGCCAGAGGTGCCTGCATACCTGAGGTCTTCTGAAGGTAAGCAGTTTCTTTGCTTTGTTGCTGTGCCCATGGCTGTTGCATTTGAGCATATCCTCGCTGCAATCTGTGACCTTGCTCTTACATTGTTATTGCTGTGCTTTCTAGCACGCTACAAACGCAGATGTCAAATCTGCTGTTATGTGGTTTTTAGTGCCTTGCAAGTGATTTTTATACACAAGGTAGGAGATAGTGAACTGCTTAAAGTACTGTTTCTTTCCCAGTGCTTAATAAGCAATAGCAAGAAAATAGATGAGAGTAGTGATCTCTGAATGACATGCTAATTAACAATGCATGATAATTATCACATGAAGATGGTTGATTTTCATTCATGGATGTATCTTGTAGAGTTAGATAGTTGGGTAGCTTCTTCATAAGCCAATGCTTACAAGAAAGCTGGACATCTGTGCTAACTACAGCTGTGTTTATATTGTAAGAAAGAGGCACACCTCATGTCAGTGAGTAAGGAGCTGGAGGGTATCTACTGAAAAAAAAATAAATGGGAAGAGCTCATTAAAGTTAACTTTTCTCTGTCTTCCTTCTTTGCCCAGCACCAAGTCAATCACTGGAACATGTTGCCTAGAGAAGATGAGATGTCTGTCCCAGGAGATGGTCAAGATATGTGTGAATGTGGCACTTAGGGACATAATTTAGTGGGCATGGTGATGGTTGAACGTGATGATCTTAAAGGTCTTTTTCACCCCTAATGACTCTGTGATTCTATGGAAGGTATGCAATGTGCAGGAGGTACACTGCACTAGTAGATATTGCACTCAAAATTATGTTTAAGAATGGAAGAGTGACAAGAAGAATAAAATTTCACTTTTTGTGTTCTCTAATGTGAGCAGTAAGGATAGTTGAAATAGGTAGCCAGCTGTTCAAAGTACTTTACTAGTATTGACAGATTGTGACATATTTTTTAAGTTATCGCTAAATGTTTCAGACTAAATGAGAAAACAAGCAGAACTATCTTTACAGTAACCTCTGAGAAGTAGGAACTGGTTTAAATGCCTATGTGCTGGTTTAAATGTGAATGGAAATTCAAATGGGAGGTGAGTTGTGATATATATTATGACTATTTATGTGCTGATACCTGTGCACATAGCAGAGAAGTGCCTTATGAAAATACTTTCCAGATCTAGAAAGTGGCACTGAATGGTAGTTCATGCTTGTTCTCAGGTAGGCAGGTCTCCAACTTTATAGAGTTTAATAGCTTAATAGAAAGTACCATAATCTCTGTCCTGAAATAAAATAAATAAACTATTTCAATTGTTGTTATTACTTATGCTTCAGGTATATGACTTGATAATTGCTTGTTCATATGCTAACTGTATAAGAGACTGAATTCTGAAATATATCTTCATAAATATACATTGACTGCTTCACGCAAGCAATGATTTGCTCACAGGTAGAAAATATATATTGCAACTTCTATTTGAATAGTTAAATAGGTGGGATTTCACTCAAAATATAGAAAACAAGGAGTTTGATGAATATTGTCTCTGCTGTTTGTGCTCTCTTTGGGATCTTAGGAGGTACCTGTAGCCTAAGCATGTACAAGCAGTATGTTTCCCTGTAAGACTATTTCAGTATCAAGTTGTGGAGGATCAGCATGAGATGTCTCTCGCCTCCCATTTGCCACACTTTTCCACAAGTATGGTTTTCACCCTGGCCTTACGTTATATGCAATGTGAAGTCATATGTAATGTCACCTTGTTGCTAAGACTGGGGAAACAATAGTTATCAGCATAGCTAATACTTCAGCAACAAGATATGAGAAACAAGTAAAAAATAAAGAGGGGAAATAAATCATTACAGAAGTAAGAACAATCCAAACATTTCTTCTTTTTAAGTCACATTCTTAATTAAACTCCTTTCTAACCTGTTCTAAGCCCCAAAGTAATATTACCTTCAGAATGTGAAGCATTCTCTGAATCTGAGGCATTATGCTTCTTCTTAATTATATTTTTTATTGCTAATTTAAGTGCTCTACTTGTAATATTTCATTTAAAATTAATGACAGCCAACCTATCAGAAAGAGATTTTTTTGAAATAAAAAATACAGGCCAAGAAGCTTTATGTTGACTTATCAATTAAGGTTTTTCACAGGGACTGATTGCCTCAATTCCCAGAAACATTTGAACTGACACATATTCCATTTTGTCAGCATTAGAAATGCAGATTCATTAAAGTACTTTAATTATTTTTTTTCTTCCTGGAGTCATTCTGAAGACAAAATAGATAGAATGTTTTGTACTAGATATAAATGTGATAGCATCTCATGAATCTGTCTTCTATCTGCATAGACCTATGGTATGCTGAACCTCTAACAAAAAACACAAATAACATACACTGTAGTTCACTCTACCCAAATTTAAAGCAGATTGCTACAATATGGATGGAAAAGGTACTGCAAGGGTTCACTGGAAACTGAACAGTTGGACACAGGACACTTATAATAGGTTCTAGTATAAGTAACTGGTTTCGAAGACCATGAAAGTTACCACGTTCAGTCACAGAATGCTTTTCAGAATCATTGTCATTGTTTTGCCTGTCTGGTCAGATGTAATTCAGTCTTGTGTTTTGAATCATATAAGAAGTTACACTTCATTATGCATCTTTCATTGCCACGTCTACTCTATCCACAGTTTGGTTTTGGTTTACTAATATTAATGTTTACTAATATTTACCTTCTCTTGTGATGTTCAGAACTGTCAAAAATGAAACAAACTTCTGTGGCAGTATTGTGAGAGAATAGTCAAGTAATTTATGCTCAGCAGGAACTTGTCCCTAGTGAGGCTATTTGGTAACTCCAGAGAATTGTCATTGCAGTGAGGAAGGCCAATTCTTACTGTGCAGCATCACTGAAAGTGCGACCAAAAAACTACAGGGAAGCTATCCTCCCTTTTCGCTGGCAGTTGTGACACCATACACAGAATCACAGAACGGCCTGGGTAGAAAAGGACCACAAGATCATCTAGTTCCAACCCCCTGCTATGTGCAGGGTCACCAACCATCAGACCAGGCTGCCCGGAGCCACATCCAGCCTGGCCTTGAATGTTTCCAGGGGTGGGGCGTGCACAGCCTCCTTGGGCAACCTGATCCTGTAGGCAGCTTGGGGTCCTTAGTAAGCAAAAGGTATGGATGTACCAAAGAGTCAAGTGGAGTGCTGTTTCTGATTAATATGACTTCATGGGAAAGCCTAATGAAGCCCTATTTTTTGCTTAGTTATTTCAACCATATTCAGACTGGTTAAGTTGGTGGCACAGATAGAAAATTCTCTGGGCTTAAAGGACTCAAGCAGTAAAACTGATGGCCACTTAAAATCACTGCAACTCAGAGATCATTGCTGTCTAAAGTCTTGTTAATACGGTGGAGTACAAGTGTCTGAGAATGTGAAGTTTAAAGCTGAAGCCTTAGAAGGAGAAGGGAAAGGGGGGATACTCTTGCTGTTCACAGCTCTTTGATGGGAGGATATAGAGAAGAAGAAATTACAGTCTTGTAGACCCTAAGTGAAAGGAGAAGTGGCAACAGTCATAAATTGCAACATGAACACTAGTTAGATGCAAGAAGATTGTTTTCACAATGAGTGTGGCTAAAACTAAACCTGTTTGATAGTACTGTTGACTCTCCAAAGTGTGACTGAATGAAACTCTGAGTAACCCAATCTACCGAAAATCATCTAGGTTGCAAAAGACCTTCAAAATCATCAGGTCCAACTTTCAGCCCTGAAAGGACTTCGGGCTGGAGATCCCTTCTAACCTGAATTGTTCTATGATTCTGTGAAATTATATGTTACCTTCAGTTATGAATAGAAATTCAAATCCATTATCAATAATGACATTTCTTATAAAAAGAAGTATATGGATATTTTTGTAGATTTTTATTGAGACATTGAATAATCTGCTGATTTCACCATATTTTCAGTGTGGCTGAATTCAATTCCTTCTGTTTGAAAACAAACAGTTAAGATATGCAAGTCATGTCCGTCATTCAGAACGCTTATTCCAGTACAAATTAATTTTATGGCAAATGAACAAACCCAAGCAAAATAAAGGCAAAAAAAAATGAAGTAAATTTCTCTCTACCAGGATCTTTCGCCCTCTACTCCTCTTCCTTCCTCTGCTTGACCCTCTGTCCAAACAACTCTCATAAGTGTTGACAGGATTGTCAAGTTTAGTTAGCTTTTCAAGTCTCCTGGCATCCTTTCCCTTGTCAGCAAGTGTATGAGGGAGTGCTAAGCTATTATGAAGCTCATTGTAATCCATCAGATGTTCTGGAGCATATGAGACTTACAGCAGTGTCTGAGTCCAACAGAAGCTTTCAGTTCAAGTGGTATGTATGATTATGTGAACAAGGGAACATACCTTGTTAAATCAGTACAGAAATATGACTTTTAGATAGCTAACGTCAGGCATTGAAGGAAAAAAAGGTATCTTTAAGAATGTGTAGGGGTCACTATGGAAGAAGGATGCAGTAGAAAGTTTAAGGCAGTATATAAATAGTGAAGAGAAGTTAGTGTTTTTAATATCCATGAAAACATATTGTTGAGTACTCTTGAGCTGATACAAAATTATATTTAGTTGAAAGATGGCATAGAACTGGCAAGAAGTTTTTTACAATAAGTAAAAGCTTTCCAAGTTTAATTTTGTGTATTTATTTTAAATTAGTATGAAATCTGGAAATGACATGAACTTGTCAATTGTCAACCACCAATAGCTTTCATTCCTACTTCTTGTTTAACTGAGAATATTAGATAGTCAGAACATTGACTTCTAGATTTAATAGGATCAAGATGTCAGCTCCCATTCTGCACTTGTTAAATTTTCAGTCGAGCACCTTCACACTTCTACATGCATGGAAAAAGACTTGCATAAATTATGAAAAATGTACTCCTCTGAGGAAGGGGTGGGCGGTATAGGTTGCACAAAGAGAGAGAGAACCTGAGGTTTCTAATCTGTAGGAAGTTTAGCATTCAAGGCCACTTTTGAGTAAAACTTGAAGGTTAGTTCTCTCTCTTCTGGGCTGCTGGTTTTTTGAGTGACAGAAGAGAGGTGATGTGTCAGGGTGTCTTCTTCTGCTCAAGTGTATTGTTAAATGAAGTATGTGTAATATGCGTGTGGTGACTGGAGGTCAAATTCAAGAGCCTGGATTCTCTGCCTTTATTCATGTAATCCAGGTTCATTTCTTCTCCCTACTCCCCATGAAGTCACAGTTAAACCTACCTCAGTCAGATAAAATAATGGTTAGATCAGATGTGTGAGTCTCAGCTGATGTCAATTTCTGTAGGTTCTGCAGTTCTGTGTATTTTATACATTTCTGTTGGTTGCTTGCTTAAGTCCTAGCTAATGCTTTTCAGAGGTATATTGTTCTTCTTTTATTAGGTTCCATCAGCAGAAGTTTCTATATCTTGTGCTGCATTTATAAGACGAGGGAGCATAAGGTCTTGTAGAAAAGTAAGAAAGAAAGAAATAGTTTGTGGAACTGTAGATTGAGCTAAGATACAGTGGATAATATCTGCAGCACACACACTTCCTTTGAAGGCAAGTATTGTGTGTATACTTAGGAAACTTTTAATGTTCCCAATTAAGAATTCTCTTATTTCATAGTTATTTTACCACTGCAGTCTGCATGGAGAATGATGTCCCACATTACTTCTTTCATAATTTAAGACATTACTCCTCCATTCATGGGCTGTTTCAGGAAATTAAGTGCCCATGTCTGAGAATATTTATTCAGTTGGTTTGTGCATTAAGTCTTCCTATCTTCTCTGTAGAAGGGAGAATTTAATTGTTACAGAAATATGTTGAGAAAGAAAGACTACAGCCCAAATTATAATTATTTTTTCTGCATCTTTTCCAGTTGTTTACATGGTTTATGCTTGTAAATTAAGTGTTAATGAAATCCAAGTGAGGTAACAGTGTGGAACATCAGAACTGCAATTGACTGAAGAAGGTTGAATATTTCCAAGGAAATCACTTCATTTGAGCAGTAACTGTAGGGTGTTATATGACATGCACAGAAACACCACTCAATTACAGAATGTATCTCAAATACAAAAAGAACAGAAAATTTATCTCATAATAAATTGAGCTTATTGTATTTTTCTTTAGGATTACTGCTTTTGAAGTTTTTTCCTTGTAGTATCTTTACTTAGTATTTACTTTTCAGATGAGCAGCTGTTGCATCTATTACAGTTTATGTTCCCTTTACAAATGTTTTGTACTGCAACTGCCTGAAATCACCAAATTGAAATTTCGGGTATATTTTGATTTAGAGGGATTCTATGCTCTGAATATATGCTGTGAATGTTATGAAATACTACTTTAAAGTTTAGTAACTTTAGAAGAATGATAAGTTATTTGTAGAACTTGAGGGAACCTTGACATGATTTTAAATTTCATACATTGTTAAGTTCTTGGTGGTGTTTGCCAGAAACACACGGGTGTTTATGGTATGTTTATACCATACTATCTAGAATGCAAATGCAGTATAATGCCTTAGCTCTGAAGTTACATATTTGTGATATTTTTATATATACCTGCCCTTCTGTTATTTCTTACTGGCAGTGGCATTCAAATTTTTTAGAGAGTAGCCATCACCTTACAATGATGAAAGAATGAATTAGAGCTGATTCGTTATGTGTAAGGTAGCTTTAGCATAGGTATCTCTTTAAGTCATGTTGTCACTGCGATATTCTCTCCACACTGTGCTTCTGGTCTTTTTCCAACTAGGATTTTCCAAAGTGGAATGAGAATGGAAACAGGTGAATTTCAGCCCTCTCATGAAACAGTCTGGAGAATGTTAAAAAGTTGATGTATACTGACAAATTAGGCTTTTCATAGTTCTAATGCTCCTGATTTGACATGTATAAGAGGATTTAGAAAGCTCTTGCACTGAACTGCCTGATTTGAATTAAGAATAAATGCAAAATGAATAGTGACTTAAATAAAAAAATTAATACAGTTAACACATAAATTAATTTTTCTCAGAGTGAGTCTGTGAAGCTAAATCAGACTTTTTTTTTTATCTTCTGGTGTTGGCTGTTCCAAAAGAAGAGCAGCCTCGTTCTTAACTGTGCGATGCGTATGTAGATTGTTCCTATAAGCATGAGGAACTGACTACCTCTCACCCAAGGAAAAACAATAAGGCAAATAGCATATTGAAGTCTGTATGAGAACTGCTGAGTCATGGCCTGAACCAGTGATTGAGAACCTGGGGAATGGACCAGGTCAGCCATGGGAGCACAGGTGAGGGCAATTCAGCCATGTGATAGGAAGGGCTGCAGCCTGGCTGCACCTCTCTTAGACCTCATTTAAGGGCTGACTGCCACAGGGGAAGGATTTCTGGTTGGAGATCCCTCCTTCTTGAAGCCTTTTCCTGTGAACATAGAATCTTCTTATACAAGTGAGCAATCTTCCTTTCCTTTATAGCAACTTCCTATAATGCTAGTCCTTCTATTATCCCATCTCTTTTGTAACATCTTTCCCATCATGTTGGTCTGTGCAAATGCTACAAAGGCAATCGTTCTTTCTTCTTTATTAGGATTCTCTGTGACTCCTATTACGTAACTGTCATTAAACATGTAAAGAGCATATCTATTAATATAAGTCTATTAGGATCATGGGCTAGAACACTTACATGATAAGAGCTGAGTGTTACAGTAGTACCGGATATTCATATCTTGTACTAGGGATTCATGTTTGACTCTATAAAAGCAATGTTTCTTCTTATATATTTGAATATTGGACACAATCTGCATAATAATAATGCCTTTAATAAATTTGTTATGGCCTAAACTGTAGAATGAAAAAAGATAATGTAGGTATTTGTAGAAAAGAAATTGTAGGACTGAAACTAGAAATTCAGGTTCTACAATTCAATAACATTCATTACCTGAGAACATTAATTCAGATGACAAAGCATTTAATTTTAAAGGAGAATTACATGCCCTAAAATGAAGCAAATACAAAAATAGAAACATAAATGTAATGTCTGTTGCAGTTATGGTTATTTTAGTGCATAATATTTCCAATCATGTTCAGCAGTGCTAGATGGGTACATTAGAGGATAGGTGTAAAACCAGTACACAACAACTGCAGTTTATGGCAGGAGATGGTTGATGGATTTGCTGAGTCTGATCTGCTGAGTCTTCTAGTAGCCTTTGTGTTCCTTAAGTCTGTAAATTTGTGTTGGTTTTAGAGCATGTTAACTTCTAGCATCTTTGAACAGGACTGAATGCAATATCCAGCATACCAACTCTGATATGTTAGAAAGAGACCAAGAGGTAGAGTGCCTTTTCTAACATTTTGGTTTTGGTCTCCTTGCAAGAAGTGTTTTTTCTAGATCTCCACTTTATTTTTTTAATTTCAATGGCCAGAATGCGTTGTTCTTACTATGTCTGTCACCTGAGCAGAGATTCAGCACGTGAATCCTGTTTTCCCTTTCTCTTCACACAACCTCTCTTCCTGAGCTACTTGGCTTGCTGATGACATTTTGGTCAAGTCTTTCAAAGGCTGTCCAATCTTTCTGAATGGAAAGTGGTTTTTCCCAAAACTGTCGGAAAATATCCTTTGTTAATATCATCTTTATCTCTCTATAAATAATCCCTGTCAATTAGAGTGCAATCAGATAAGAATTCTAGTCGAAATGAGTGGTTTTAATTTAAATGGATGGATTACATGAAGCAAAGGTTCACAAACTAGATGGAAATAAAACAGAAGTTTTTCTAGAATATCATTGTACAGTTGTTGTGTATAAGGTCACATTGTGGTTTCTATGCATTTTGGATTTAAATAATCAAATCTATGGATGTCTGAGGGCTATAACTCTGTACAAATTTCAAACGAAAGTATTTTACCAAGATTAACATCATTATCTTAAGTAGTATCATGTTGATCTATTGGAGGGTAGGGCAAGTTCACAGTAAAATATTTTAAATTTTCATGTCAGCAGCTTTGTGTTAAAATACAATTAAATGCAATTGAAAGTGAAATTAAAACTAGCTAATATAAATGCATTCTGGTATGAATATTTAAAACAAAACAAAGGCGCTGGTGAATGAAAAAAAAAAAAGTATTTCTTGCTATCTTCCTCCCAGGGTTTGGATGAGTTGTATGGATCTTGGCTTTGCTGGGAGAACAAACAAACTATTCATGTTTCTGGAGTATTAAAATATTCAACTTGTTGATTTACTAAGGGTCTGTCTGTGGTATTCTCTCTAATTCAAAGCAGATGCTTGACTGGTAAAACTATACAGAGTATGTCATAGGAGACAGTGGATTACTCTTTGCTTATTGTCATGGAAGGATTTTAAAGAATGTTAGCTCATCATTTGCAAAACAAGTAAATGAAATGTTTATAGAAGCGGAGGCTGGTCACTTTATTCTAATTCTTACGGATATCAGATATTACCCTGGAAAATGCTGGTGAAAATAATTCTTTCCGAACTCAAAATAATTTTTGATAAACTTAGAATCATAGAATCATAGAATCACCAAGGTTGGAAAAGACCTAAAAGATCACCCAGTCCAACCGTTCACCTATTCCCAATAGCTCCTACTAAACCATGTCCCTCAACACAACATCCAGCCTTTCCTTGAACACCCCCAGGCTCGGTGACTCCACCACCTCCCTGGGCATCCATTCCAGTGCCTGACCACCCTTTCTGAAAAGAAATACTT
Organism: Centrocercus urophasianus; assembly: GCF_019232065.1. NCBI lineage: Eukaryota > Metazoa > Chordata > Aves > Galliformes > Phasianidae > Centrocercus > Centrocercus urophasianus. Next base: position 4,019,162 of record NW_024884822.1, on the reverse strand, counting down.
CCTCATGTCCAGCCTGAATCTCCCCTGCCGTAGCTTGAAGCCATTCCCCCTGGTCCTATCACTAATGACACGAGAGAAGAGGCCGACCCCCAGCTCACTACAACCTCCCTTCAGGAAGTTATAGAGAGCAATGAGGTCTCCCCTGAGCCTCCTCTTCTCCAGGCTGAACATTCCCAGCTCCTTCAGCCTCTCCTCATATGGCCTGTGTTCCAGACCCCTCACCAGCTTTGTTGCCCTCCTTTGAACACGTTCCAGGGCCTCAATATCTTTCTTGCAGTGAGGGGCCCAAAACTGGACACAGTACTCGAGGTGCGGCCTCACCAGTGCTGAATACAGGGGAGCAATCACCTCTCTGCTCCTGCTTGCAACACTGTTTCTGATGCAAGCCAGGATGCCATTGGCCTTCTTGGCCACCTGGGCACACTGTCGGCTCATATTCAGCTGAGCATCAATCAATACCCCCAGGTCCATTTCCTCTATGCAGTCCTCCAGCCACACCGCCCCAAGCCTGTAGCGTCGCCTGGGGTTGTTGTGGCCGAAGTGCAGGACCCGGCATTTGGTCTTGTTGAAACTCATCCTATTGGCTTCAGCCCAGCTCTCCAGCCTGTCCAGATCCCTCTGTAGGGCCTCGCTACCCCCAGGCAGATCCACACTTCCAGCCAATTTGGTGTCATCTGCAAACTTACTGAGGGTGCACTCGATGACCTCATCGAGGTCATCAATAAAGATATTGAAGAGGACAGGCCCCAGCACCGACCCCTGGGGAACACCACTCACAACCGGTCGCCAGCTGGATTTGACTCCATTTACCACCACTCTCTGTGCCCGGCCCTACAACCAGCTCCTTACCCAGACAAGAGTGTATCAATCCAAACCTCTGGCTGCCAGCTTCTGCAGGAGAATGCTGTGGGAGACAGTGTCAAAGGCTTTGCTGAAGTCTAGGTAGACCACATCAACAGCCTTTCCCTCATCCACCAGATGGGTCACTAGATCATAGAAGGAGATCAGGTTGGTCAAGCAGGACCTGCCCTTCATGAACCCATGCTGGCTAGGCCTGATCCCCCGGTCACCCTGCACATGCCGCATGATCTCCCTCAAGACGATCTGCTCCATAACCTTCCCTGGCACCGAGGTCAGGCTAACAGGCCTGTAGTTTCCCCGGATAACTTAGTTAATCACTTCACTTAAATCACTTCACTTTAATCACTTCACTTCCCCGGACTTAGTTAATCACTTCACTTAAAAGACTTAAAATTCTGTATGATGTTCCCTTTTCATCTTAAGCATGTATTGTACAATGCATTGAGCATGAACTCATTTAGAAACCTTAATGAAAAAAAATTTATCACTTAGAATTTTGCGTAAGATCTGGGAGATCTTTAAATCTCCATGATGGTTTAATTTGTTGAACTGCTTGTGGAAAAATTCATCCCTGGAAATTTATATTGTATATCTCTCTGGACATATCAAAGCAATGGAAGGTAATAAGGGAATACATTGTAATATTTTTCTTTTTCCTTTTTAAACCATATGCTATGACAGGTGCATAGGTTAAACAATCCTGTTTTGCTCCTTCGAGCATTTTCTCAAATGATGAATATAAATCAAGTTTTGTTTGTTGACACAGATTACTTTTTCTCATGTTCTCCTTCCCTCAGCAGCCTGTTTTTCCCCCCCCTTTCTATATGCTCAAAAAGAAACACTTGGCTTTATTTCTATTTACTTTGCGGTAAGTGTTAGAAATTTTATGAAGCATTTTGTGTATGATATCATAACTAAGGCATATCTGATTATTCAAGAATATTTTTCTAATACTGAAGTGCTTCTTTATCAAACTCATGTTTTAAAGACTAATTAGTTTCTAATTACAACTTGAATGTAGTTGTTCAGTTTGGAAGATAATAATTGTAATGATCTGTTTCTTTTAAATATGAAGAGCTGTATGACAGTTGGGGGAGGGGAGGGAGCAGAGGAGTGAGAAGGAATTCCTTGGCCAGATATTATACAGCATTTTTCCTTGTTCAAGAAGTACGCCTACAATCAGTGTCTCTAAACCGTGAATTAAGTAGGCTATCTATATGGCTACAAATTATTTTGTTCATGAAATGACAATTTCAGTGATGATTTTTGTAACTGTGTTTGAAAAGATAAGAAGTCCAGTATTTGAAGAATACATCTTCAGTAAGAAGACACTCTTACACTGCAGGGCCAGTCTCTGTGTTTACAAGGATTTTAGTTACAGATGCCAGGGCTCTCTTGGCATTGTTGTTTTAAGCAGCACAGTTTTGAGTGCAAACCAGTGAAATGATATAGAAGTAACTGGTAAATCAAAACAAACTAGAAAACAAATGAAGTTATTCCCCTTGCCTGCTCCTGTTTGCCTGCAGTAATGTTTTTATTGGAGTTTAAGTAAAGGCCAGGGACAGAAAGAGCTGACTTACAGCCATGTGTTACGTTTTGCCGATGCTTTGCAGAGAGATGAGATATATTCTGAATGCACTGTTGCTGAATTTACCGAAGTTGGTACTTTTAAATGTGCTTTTTGAATTCCAGGAGTCCAGCATGGTCTGAAATGATTGTGAAGTTTGAATTTCTGGCAGCCCATTTGAATGAAGTCTGACACGGTATTGAGAGTACTAAGGTGGCTCTTGGTCATTTTTATGTAACCAGAAGTCATTTAGGTTCATCATGCTTACTATCTGTAAATATTATTTCTAGCATTCTGCATGCAGAAGCTTTGCAGGGCTGAGAACTGTCAGGAAGATCATGTTGATTGCTTGATTGCAGCCAGCATCCTCCTCCTGTTCTCCTTGTGAGATAGTAAATTTGTATTGTTGCAACAAGCTGCGACTTTCTTTGTGATGTTTGCTTTTAATATTGTTTATAGAAAGTCTTGAATATACTTCTGTCCTAGGAAATTCCTTTTCTACTCAACTGTAGGTTGATACAGGTCATGTAACACAGTATATAGATTGTCTGAACCATGCATGGATAGGAAACGACAGGGGAATTTTAAATGTAGTTCATTTGACGCTGATGGATAATACTGATACACACAGTGAGAACAGCCATCCATGGCTTCATGTGGTTTTTAATGCTGTTAATTTTCTTCTAGAAGGGCAAGTGGCTTTCCCTTAATTCGTTATGTTGCATATAAATGAAAAGTGGGCAACAGATAAATATCTGTTGTCATGACGAAGAAAGCAGTTGTAGCATTTACAGGGAAGAATGCTAACTTGTTTACTATTTTATTATTGCTTTCACATCCTGAACTAAGCAGAATTATTCATTGTGGATTATATTGTTTGTTTCTATTAGCACATGAATCAAAGGAAGTTTGGCTCAGTCAAATAATGGGAAAAAATGGATGTCAGTGTCCATGATTAATTTAAACAATAAGTTGTTGAGTGTCCAAAAATACAAATATGAAAAGAGGTACTGTCTAATATAAAAATTTTCAGTGGCAGTAGCTCTGAGGTTGCTCATAACATTAAATAAAAATTTTGCACCTGTTTGAAAAGAGATCAGGGTTTAAGTCTCAGGGTTTCAGGGAAGAAAATGATATGTGCTAAGGGCACATGAAATCAGATCTCCCAGGGATCAGTTTGTGTCTCCATTATTTTTCTTTTTTTAACAAAATGATCACAGATAATCAAACAGTGTTTAGAATAATGCAACTTAAGCCAGCTGCACTTCAAATCTGCTGTGGATGCAGAGGAATCAGGGAGCAAAGCCACGGTACTTATGGAAGTACTTATTAGTACTGTGGAAAGATCTGTGGAAATACATCTCCTGGACTAGGCTCACTTGCACAGGATGTCACTTATATTTGCTTGGTCTTCTATGCAAGCTAATATGTTTCTGTAAAAATCATAATTCTGGAGACCCTTCTGTAGATAAATTCAAGCATCTGTAAAGCTTTTCAGACAAACCATTTTGTCTGGCTACTGACTGAGCATGTGGACCTACTGGAATAAAGGTACACTGTGCTATCTGTTATGATCTGCACCTGTATTTTATTGGAGATTTACTGCAGGCATTGGAGGATGACACCCCTCATCTTGTGCTCATAGGGAGGAAAATTCATACAGTATATTTCAGTTTCTGAAGAAATAGAACTTTTCAATTGCTTGTTTTCTTGTCTTATTCATGGCATCTTCCAATAACTATGCTTGTAGGGGAGGAAGATTTTCCAATTAGTAATAAGGTTGAGCTTGTTATTTGGATTCAGTTCATTTCCTCATTCTTACATATGTTTTGATCCTCCTTTTAAATCACCGGAAAAATTTCCTGCTGCCTCTAGTAAAGAAAAAGGTTACTTTAGATCATGTAATTATGGCATGGAAGTGAATAATTACTGCTTCCAAGTCTGATTGATCAGGAATGTCTCTTCTTAAAGGCGAGTTGAAGTGTGCTGCAGTATGCAGATGAATTGCCAGGACCTCTGTACTTCGCACAAGCTAATACAGTAACGTGCTGATAGAGAATGAATGCTTTAAAGGCAACAGGCTGCTCTTTGAGCCTAAGGTTGTCTTAAGGAGATATCCATCCCACGGTCAGTTCAATTCTTGGCACGGTGCTCTCTGTTGGAGCTGTGATTAGTATATTTGAAAGGAATGGGTTTCCCTCAGCTTTGTCACTTGACAAGCTGGGCTCAGTGAACAGCCTGGTGGGTCTGTTATTTCAGGTGTTCGGAGGATGGACCATCAGGGGACTAAAGAGGTTAAACTGAATCCGCACCCAGCAAGTGGATAAGCCATGAAAATAATCTGTCTGATTGTATCCTCTTAATTTCAGTAATTTATATTTGTTCACATATTTGCATTGTATAATCCATCTCTTTGTTGCTTATGTTCTATGTATGCCTTGTATAAAACAAACAGTGGATATAATTTTTAGGTACTTCTTCACCTCAAGCCACAGCTTAGAAAAGCATCGTATCTAATTGCAATACTGATCTCCAAAGTGGAATTTTAATTCAGGTTAGTTCCAGTATTTTTAATACCTAGTGAAGCCCAAGGTAAAATATATCCAAATGGCCTCTGGGTAATCTGAGCTCACGTGTTGTGTTTTGCTTAAGTGAGTAAACAGAACACCAACTACTGGAATGCTGTAAAGAGAGTGACTTGACTTGTTTCTGCCTCTTGAATGATTGATTTTTGAGTGATAAATATGTAGATATGACATGCTCCTGAATCAGGTTAGTAGAATACTACATTCAGCCGTGATATTGGGTATGCTTTTGAAAGATGGAGCCCTAAAGAGAATAATTACATCCTTTAAATTATTATTTAAAAATACTGTTTCATTCAGAACACTTATTGAAGTGTTTGTTTTAAAAAAGTGTAAAATTGCTAAAATGTATTTCTACTTCTCTAAATGTGAAAATTTAACATGTATACTGACATGATGGAGAACAGGGATTTTTTTGTTATCTTCAAATTTTGAGTTCTGCTCTACAGAGAATTTTATCAGTAAATCTGTAGCCTTTGGCTGTGATCTTATCTCTATTTCCTTTCTAAGTAGTAATATCATCTTTAGCTCTGTAGAATGTGATCATAACAGGGGAAAAATACATTCCTGCTATTCTGATTCATGCTGATACTTCACAGGCTTTTGAAATAGAAGCTGTTGTATTTCACTTCATACTATCTAAAGAGTGTTGAGGATCTAGAACACTTCCAGGTGGAGAATCAGTTATTTACAAGGTGTCCAGCAGAAAGCAGTTGTCTTCTGTTAACTTAATTTTAATTAATAGTAACTTTAATAACATTTTCAATTTATTCTGAAGTTTTTATTGAAAATACAGTAACACATACAAAGAAATTTGAAATGTACCATATCCAACTATCATTTTTCGCCTGGACACTAATGGATGACCAAATGAACTATACCTACATTTTACAAACTACTTGTAGTCTGAGACTGAAGTGTTTCTGGTTTTTGAGGATCCGCATTAACTGATGCATGTATGAGCAACTTCATATATTAGTTCTTTCTTTGCCCTTTTACTTGTTGGGAAAAAAATAATATCTCAGTGAATGGAAACAAGCTTCAGATATTATAAATATTTAAATTCATACCGGGAAAGGTGTGTGTGCTTTGGTAAATTTAAAATGCCATATGGGCAGTAATAAGAGGTCTTAGTCTGTTCAGTAGGGATTTAGCAAAACATTATGCAAATATGTATTTGAAGTGGTGGCTGGGAATCTCACATATTTATTCCCACAGTTGTATTTAAAGTACTGTGGCTATTTTACAGCATGATCAAGAAAAAGCAGAGAACTGCAAGGACATTAGCTAATTTTCCTATGCAGAAAATGTAATACAGAATAATCCTTGAAAACAGTTGGATGTAAAATTCAAAAGCAGTGCCTAAGCTTAGGAAACTGTACATGTTTTGAAATTGACTAATTTCTAGCTAATTTGAAAATCAAGATACCTTAAACAAAAAACAAACAAAAAAAGATGGGTACAGGGAAGAGAATTGTCTGCTGTGTCATTTACAGTGATTATTATTATTTTTTTTTTTAATCAGCACTCAAAATAAATGTTTTGTGTGTGTGGTTTTTTGGTTGTTATTGTTGTGTTTGAATGGTAGTCAAATTCCAATTAAATTCTAGAGTAAGTTTTCTTAGCATCATAAAATAATCCCAGTAGGTAGAAAATTTGCTTGTGTGTTGCTTGCCTTAATGCATGTACTATACAGTGAAGAACATGAAGCAGGTGAACAATTAATTTTCCCTACTGCAATTACCTTATGAAACAGTGTATCTGTTTATTTATATATGCAGTTTCTTTTTCTGGGTTGTAGAGGATGGCAAACAGTGAAGCTACGTGAATTTTAATGTATAATGTAAGTTGCAGTCTTGGTTGTACTCTAAGAAAAAGTGCTCCTATAGTAGACGTTTTTTTCTGTATTGAAACTACTTCTCAGTGCAAAGGACTTGAGTGTTATGGTCAAGGTCAGAATACAAAAACAATGGAATAATTCAGTTTATCATTTGATGAAGAAATGGATTTGTTTCTTTTTAGTTTGACAGAGCCACCAGTTTTTTTTTCTTTAACTATTAGCAGATACAATTTTCAGTGACAATATAACCATACTGTAATACTATATTGATGCTAATTTATCAAAGTGCTTAGCGTGGACTTACTTTAAAGACAGTGTATAATTTTGTGGCAAACCTTTTAGCAGGTCTGTAAATTGACATCTCCTGTAATCAGCATCTCAGAAACAATAGTTTTCAATCAATCAGTGGGGAAGAAAAAGTCTCTGTAATACATAGAATTCTCCAGAGAATCACTGTGCTTCATAATTCAACCATGTACTTTTCCCTTATGAGTCATAATAGAACGGCGACCATTTGGAGCCCTTTAAAATGACAAAACAAAAGGAGTTCAACACCGAAAAGAAAGAAATGCCGGTTAAAAGCTGAAAACAATTTCAAAGTGATGTTTTTTTCCATGCAATAAATACTCAAACTTCAGCTTAGACTTTTCTGTGAAGCAGCTATTGTTATTGGCATGGATTTCTACTTCTCTGTTAAGAGGATCAGTGCACTTAGAACGAGATTTTTACCTTTTAACTGTAGAAAAGTGCGTAGGTGAGGAAAGATAGAATTTGTTGTGTCCAAAATATATTTTTACTGTGTTGTCCTACGTTTTCATATACCCCTTTGGAGGGGTATTTCCTCCAAAGGCAGCGTTCATATTTGTTTTATTTCTGTTAGCATGTTTATTTCCTTCCAGTGTTCTTCAGTTAGGTTTTGGCACACAGTGCTGTTTTTGTATTGTTCTTGTTAACTCTAGAAGAAGAATTGGATATCAGATTAATAAGACTTAAGATAACAAGAAAAAAACACCCAAATATTCTTTTTACTATCTGACTAACATGTGTCTGTCTTCCATCGTTAGTGAAGAAGTTCCTTGGGCTCTATGAAGTCAGTTAGGCAATAGCTGAAGCAGAAAAGACTGACCTTTTCATCTGTTGTTAGCATACAGAAGTTAATTTAAAAGATTAAATCATATTGCTTGAGGAATGGGCATGCTTAACAAACCAATATGTGCATAGGTGTACTTGGATTATACAGTTATTTTACTTTTTATCTATTTCACTGACAGAGTAAATTGTCTTGAACAGAAGAGTAGAACAGTTAATCTTCCTGATTTGAACAGAGGATGACTTGAAAACAATACATTTTCATTGTAATATGTGATAACTATTAACTCGGATTTTTCCAGTATGCAGTCTTAAATGTTACGTATACAGTTTAGGAGCAATTAGATTTTGGTTTATCATGTCTAGAACTGCTGAATATTTTTTGCAGGGTGCTTGGTGATCTTGCTATCTTGAAGATGAGACCCAAACCACTTATCAGAAATGTCATCTCTACACTTTTATTCCTGGAATGATCAGCTATTAAGGGCTGGTTGAGAGTGAGGAATGTGCTTGTTAAATACATAGGGCTTGAGCTATTCAAGCCAATGAAAAGTTATTTTTTATCCTTAGAAGTCTTCTCCAAGTTACATTATGATGCTCTTTCAACCTTAGTACAGCTTGATGAGTAAAGCTGCTCAGACAAAGCCAGAGAAAAAAGGTTGTTAAAACTTGCCTTGTGGCAACACCAAAAGAATAAATAGAAAGTCAATGAGGTGAGAAGTAAATATTTATAGATTTGAACTGTTGGCTTGTCCTGGTAGAATTCATCACGTGAATGGTGGTATGGTATGATTCACATGAAGCATTAATACCTCTATTTGTTTAATCGTGGGCAAGTAAAGTGGGAGTGAAATCTGACACAACAGAAGTTTGACTGTATAATCATGAATGCCATTCATGTATGTGTTCATTTTATCTTGGCCTTAGCAACGGCGTTCTCTACAACATAAACCAAGGATGTGGGTGAACTACTGATGTGCCTGATAGTGTGTATTCTAAGAATAAATTTGGCTAACAACCATGATATTAAGAAAGCAAACATAGCAGTGTCAGTTGGAATTACTCCAAAGGTTGTCCCAGTACTCCTAAAACAGCACATGCATGTTAAGTCTGCAGGGAGGATTGTTGACCCTCGTTTAAACTGACTGGGCTGAACAGCCTATTGCATTAGGATTTTCTCTATTTATTGTTTAGGCTGTAAACCTCGAAAGATGACAAATGTTTTCTCTTATGATGGCATATTAGGTTTTTTGGCAGTATTTTTTCTGATTGTGTGTTCTGTGGCTTACATTAAGAAAAGCAAAAGCATGTTAGTATCATGTATGTATTTTGGTTTCCAGTATTAAAGAAGTGTTCTTTCATGTTCTAAATACTACAACAAACCTTTTCATTTCTTTTTCTGGTATGAGTACCAGCTTCAGGGTTTGATCGCAGTAACTTTTAAATGACTATTTCTACATTCAGTTCTGCTGGAAATGTTGCAGTTCTTGGAGAAGTATCTTAATATTATTACATTATGAGTTTATTTATATTGACTAGGAGAGGGATTGTGAGCATTCGTCCTGATTTATACCTTTCAGTATATGATGATTAATACCTTTTGGCATACTGATAGCAGTAAAATACTTATTTTCATTCCAGTAAAAAGAGAAAATTGTGAGGAACTGGTTCCAGAGAATTCAAAGTATCAGATATCTAAGAAAACTTGATCGCTGATTTTAAAATGAAACACTGCAGCCTAGAAAGCGAACCATATAGTAGAGGGTGGCCAACAGATCAGGGATGTAACTGTCCCCTTCTGCTCTGCTCTTGTGAGGGCCCCCTCCCTTAGAATAGTGTATCCAAGCCTGGGGCCCCCAGCACTGGAAGGATGAGGAGCAATTATTTTGAAATGGGAGGATCTACATGACCAAATTAACCTATCTTTGTACTGCATGCCTATGAGCCACTTGTAACATTTCCCATATCTTCCTTTGACTTAACAGTAGAAGATAACTTTGAATAAATGAAGGCATGTGTTCCACTATGTCTCTAGAACAGCAAACTGCCATAGTGCATAGAAGCAGTAAAAAGCTCTGAGCTTTACAGAGTATCTGCAGAGTATCTTGTAGGCAGTGCTGCCTGTAAGAATTAGGAAGCTGATAAAACCATGTTGACATGATACTGGCTAGACATCAGGCTAGACATCATGTGTTCATGTTACATTACTTAGTATTTATTTTTACTACTCTCTGTAGAATAGGATATCGTGAAGATTATCTGGTCATCTATTTAATAACTTATATTTATTTTTTCCTGATAGGAATAATAAAGTAGGCAAGATACTCTGTCCTTCTTGCGCTCCCTGCATAGTAGTGTAACTGCAGTTCTGCCAGAGGAATCAATTATGATTTGGAAAATAGCAAGCCCTGGGGCTCTGCCAATCTGCAGATGGAGTGGGCAGTTTGCTATTTCTGATCATGTCTGCAATTTTAAATGACCAAAAGTCAGGATTTCTTCCTCAGTGTTTCTTTTTTCTTTTGCAATGGCAGGCGACCTGGCATTAGGAACAGTCATGTTGCATGATTATAGTCTGGAATACTAGGAAACTTCTCAATCATCAGTGTTAAAAGATCTCTTATGTAATATTTGTACATTTTTCACTAACATTTCTACATCAGACTGGGTAGGTGATATTTTGAGTATCAAATGTCCATAGTTTTCTACTATCAGTTGAAGTGTTTATAATATTAATCAGTGGTGATGGAAATACAACGGTGGTGATGAAGTGCAACAAGCTGTGCAAAGCCAAGTGCACCACTCTAGAAGTGGGTAACTACATTTAGATATGCAACACTTCAAAAGCTTCTGTCGAATGTTTTTTTTTTTTCCTAGTTGTCTCAGTAGACAAGATGATTAGTTAATTTACTTCTTGAGACTTAAACATGGATCAAGAATAAGATCTGCAGAGGTCATTCAGACTAAATGGTGGGCTCAAGTTGCTCAACAAAGTATCTGACATGTCTGGAAGGAATGAATAAAAATGTCAGGTGCTGAAGGTGGGGGAGCAGAGGGTCCTGGTCTCAAGCTTTCCAGAAGCGATCGCTATTATTGTACACTCTGCACTGCCTCCAGGTGTGGTACGTGCACTCCAGGCTGGTGGCTGGGAGCTAGCATGAGGATTCGTGAGGGGTTTCCGTTGCTCATGCCGGGAGCTGGGGCTGTGTGCCACAGAGGCCTGGGGCACTGGAAGTTGGTGTTCTGTAACCTGTGCTTCCACCTCTTGCTGAATCCTCTGAGTGAGAGGCCACTGCACTGAAAACAATAGGAAAGAGATGAAATGAATACCTGGGTATCAGAAGTCCATAAGCAAGTTCTCAATCTGCTTTATGACGTGTAATTCATGCCTACAAATGCAGTATGTTCCTGTCATTGTTTACGTATGAGAGAGATACCACAACGTGCAATTTCATTAATGCTTGCCAAAAGTTTTATGTACTGTGCATGTGTTCAGGCAGTGACCGCTCCAGTTGTTTCATCCTGGCTGTCTGTAAAGGAAAAAAGAAGGGAAAAGAATCATACAATGGAATACTAATCTTTTCTGGGGTTAGTGAATATCCTACCTGAGCAAAGCAGTTCCTGTTTCTGATCTGAGCAAGTATCCTTCTAGAATAAAGTAATTTATACCTCTTTAATTGCAAGAAGTTTACATTAGGCAATGGCATCTAATAGCTCAGCAAGGTAAAAGCAACAAAATCATCTGAAGGCCTGGCAGACATTCATTGATATTAGAGGCAGCTTTCTGTTTGGTGTACTTCAAGTTTCATTGCAATTATATAAATGACAGCAATTTTGTCTGGAAAAAATTAGTTGTATGAACAGTGATTTCTGAGTTTATGGGCCATTAAGTATTCCTCAGCACTTTGTACTTTAAATAGCTTCTTAATTTAATATGCTATAGATTTACAGATAAAAACTTGATCAGTACTAGTTTTTGGTCTACAATCTATTCAGTGTATCAAACAATATATGGAGATTTATTTACTTTTTGAGGAGTTAATTGGATAAATATAGTTTTTATGACTAGGAAACCTTAAAGTTTCAGTATTATGTATTTTTTGTGGATGTCCTGAATGCCTTAGTGTTTTCTTTTCTTATGTATCATAATGTGAAGTTCGAATATTCCTCATGAGGTCATACTCCTGCTCCTCAACAGACCAGCTGTGCACAGTGGATATTTGTCCTGCCTGTTGTTTATCTGGGAATACATTTAATCAGTTCAATTGCAAAAAATGTTCCTATACTTTAGAACCTGGATTCTCAGATCCCTCAAGTTAATGCTCTTGAAGCACAGTGGAAGTGCTTTCTGTGCCTTTTCTTCAGTAAAGAGTGATCTTCTATCTTAATATTTTAATAAATATCTGTGCTGGTTAGAATTGAAGCACAATGCCTATTCCCTTGCTGTGTTCTAGATAACTTTTTCTAAATTGTATGGTTTTTTTTACTTGGGGAATTATTTCATGCACGTTTAGCTCTTTTTACTGGTGGATACTTGAGTGTCTAAAGCAAGTAAGAATGATGTTTCAGACATTCTTAGGACGTGTCTAGATGCATTTTGACTTTGCAGAATGTTGGTCTCTGTTGATGGCACTACTGGTTCATTTGCTCTTCCACTGATCCATGAGGAATTCACAGACAATCCAAACAGTACAGATAAGAGAATGCTGCTGTTTGATCTCAATGCTTGTGGTTCAAAAGCTCTTTTTCCCCCTGTGCATATCAAAACAATCTTCAAATTGTATTTGCAGTGGCGGTAGTTCAAATACATCTAAATGACTTAGGTGCATAAACTTCACTGCCATCAAATTTTAAATTCTGAAATATAGATAATTTTTTTTTCAAGTTACTTTTCTAAGGAGAAGTAACTTAATAATGTTACCAGTGTGAAATGACACTGGAATTAGATTTTAATACAGTACATTTTTAGTAAGTTGTTTTCAGAAGTAGTCAGAATCCAGGAAATTCAGTTGGCAGTAATGCAGTCTTCTCTATAGCTCTTAATTCTGAATACCCATCAGCACTTCTTTCTGCCCATACACCTTTGTGCTGGGTCATACAAACCATTTCCTTTTTTGGAGGAAGAATTTTACTTCTGAACTACCTAAAATTACGCTAAATAAATTTCATTAATGGCAAAGTCAGCTATTATACTATTGTTATTAATCACTAGATATGATGTAGACAATACTTGGCAGACACCAACCAGGTCCTTATGCATTGGAATTCTTTGGCCACTGAAACTGTCTTAAGCTCTCTTAAGAGGAAATGCTATCATCAGTCTGAGAGTGAGGCTCACATGAGCTATATTAAGTAAAGCCTGGCCTAACTGTGAATAACAGCAGATGAATGCCAACCAAGTATTTAACGTTTTTGTTGTAGCTGAGATTCAAAGCTGGTAAAGTCTATGGTAGTCTTCCATAGGACTGAAACATTAATTAATCTACAAAAGCTCAAACTTCTTATGTGCACATCTATACACAAATACTGGAAGAATACTACAAAACTATGAAAACTTAAAATTTGGGAAATACACGTACAATATTATTTAAGCTACCCTATGTATATTCATGATATAATTAGAAACTGATGGTAATCTTTTCTATCCCATTTCTGGGATTAAAGTAACATGTGATACAGTGACTCTTAACAGTAGGATGCAGCCTTCAGGCATCATGAAAATTAGATGGTGAAGATCAGACATCAGAACAATGAGATGGTGAGGACAGAGTAAGGCAGGAGTTTGTAAACAGCAAGTAAATACTTTTGTTCAGGCAGGAGAATGCTCTGTCTTGAAATAGTTTCTACACGTTGTTTAATTCACTTAAAAACAAGTTATCCCCAAGCATCCTTTATTTTTTTTTCATTTTTTATTTTTTATCTCTGTGGTTTGAAAACTTTGGATGCGATTTGTGAAGGTACTCCAGTTTTGAAAGACCAGATCTATTCATCTGAAGTTGTACTTTGAAAATACAGGAGACTAAGTATTCAAATAAACTGCTGAGCCAGACTGGTCAACCAGCTTTTGAGAATGGGGAAGGTCAGAAAATACAGGGGGCAAATCATAAAGGGAAACGTGAGAAGAGTATGAGTGAGTGTATTGGAAGAAATCAGACTGAACTCTTTGAATCAGAGGATTGTATCAGTTGGAAAAGCAGTGAGCATAAACGAGAGGCAGAATCTCAGATCTGACTGCTGACATCATCTTGGAGAAAGGCTGCGTTAATCACCGCAGGGGTGATGTGTGAGTGGTGTTGGTGCTTTGAAGAACCTGCAGGGATGAAGACTGAACATACGATGCAAACCTCAGAGTTGTGAGGCACCAACCTGAGTAATAGATACATTAACCTAATACTGTAACATGCTCTGTAGGCTGACAAAGCCTGATGTGATTTTCATAATGGATGCAACGCAAAGTCTTTGTGCCACTTCAAAATGCAGATTTCTTTTTCAATTTGTCACTTTTGTCAGTAAATCACCTTATGTCTTTCCTTCATTTTTGAAAAGGCCGATCTTATTGACACCATTCAGCCTAGAAAGCTTCATCTGTTGTGGAAAACAGGAGGTCTCTTTAACTGATGTATCCATTTGAAAGCAGCACTTCTTTCTCTGTAACTCCCTATTTTGTTAGTCTCTTTTAAGTAGTCTGTTGGATGAGGATTCTCCTTTTTAATTCTTTGTGGTCTGGAAACATATATAAAGAAACGCTATCTTTTCAAAGTTTCCTACACTCAAGATGTACATACATCAAATACTATCTTCACTGTATTGCAGTCAATTTGCAAAGAGAGAGGACGTTTTGATACCCTTCCTAGCTCTGTTGTATGTTCTTTTTGTAAAAGGAAGTCTGAATTAATGTAAGCCAGACACCTTCCCTGATATTATTGTTCCCCTTTGATTTGCATTGAATGCAAAGTTGTAACAATAGCTGCTACATTCACTAATGGTATTCTAATCTGTGAAACCTAATTATAAAAACTTAAAACCTCCAACTCTAAAAGACTTCAAGAAGAGTTACAAGTCACAGCTTACTTTTAATTTGCATTGTAGTGAAAAATATCATTAACATTCACCTGCTGCAACTCACGTGTCATTGTAGTTGGGTGGCTGGGCACATATTTCATAGTAAACCAACAATTTGGTTTGCTCTTGTCCAAGGTTGAAGTGTTATTTCGAACTCTCAGCAACATTCAGGGTTAAACAAGCAGCATACTGATTACTGTCAAACCAGGTATCGTGATGGGTTATCTGGAGAAAAAAAAATTGCAAGATGAAAGTAGCTGCTGTTATTGAATATGCAATTTACAAATAAGACAAATAGGGGACAACTATTACTGCATGTAGTATATTGTAGTCATAATTGAAAAGAAGGAAACAAACTGTTCTAATGCTGACTTAGAAATTGTTACGGAGTGTCTTCTTTTAAAGAAAGTGACAGTTTGAATTATATCTTAACATCTGCTGTGTGTACGTGATTATTTACTGTGTGCTGGGGAGGGTTTTTGGGGACTCTTTGTTCCTTATTGGAAAGTTGTTCTTCCCCTCTGCTCTGATGAGGCAACATCTGGAATATTTTTTCCAGCTCTAGGCTCCTTGGAAAAGAGAAGATAAAGTAGGGATCTTGTAAATGCATATATAAATGCTTATAAACATCAAGTGGATGAAGCCAGGCTTTTTTTTAATGTTGCCCAGCAATGAGACAAGAGGAAACAGACAAAAAATGGAAATTCTTTACTTTATTCTAGTGCTCTGTCATTGAAACAAACTACCCAGAGAGGTTGTAGAGTCTCCTTCTCTGAAGCTGCTCAAAACTCATCCGTATGTATACCTGTGCAACCTACTGCTTTAGCAGGGGTTGGACTTCATGATGATCTTCACATGTTTCTTTCAACCCTTATCATTCAGTGATTCTGAACAGTGATTCTGCCAGTTTACTGCAAGATGCAGAGTATGGGCTTACATGGACAATCGGTTTTTTCTGTGATACAATTGAGTGCAGGTGTTCCTATAGGGTGATGTTTCATTAGGAGATTTAGCTGAGTCCAGTTCTATGATGTTTGTACCAGATATTGCATGACTTTAAGCCAAATTCATGTATGCTGTATTTTTCTACACTATAACTGCAACCTAATCTGTGGTAATGATTTTATTTGTAATAGACTGTATGGGACTCTATTTCTACATCTTTGAGGTAGAGATAAATAATGATCAAGTAGTAAATAGTAGGAGTGTTTGCGCTGTGAGAAATCATGGTAGAAAGGTTTCTTAAAAGGACAGTTTTACCCTGTTTACAGGATATACTTCGATTTTTTTCTAGAAAAGCATTCTCTAGCTACATCCTCAGCATAAAGAATCCCTTCTAAGTTCTTCCCCTAACACAAAGATTCCGTCCTAATATAAAATTTCTGATGAATCCAGGTTGGATTTAAAAGCTCTTTTCAGAGTTGAAATCAAGCCTTTGACTGGCATCAAGTAAGTCAAGCTCCAGTGGAACACATGTTCTTGCCGCAGCCTAATCCACGAAGAAGACAAACACAGATTCTTTGTTAACAGGCACTTTGTCTTGTGTCTATGTTCAGCAAATAACTTAAGCCTAGAGATAGGACCATTCTTGTATAAAGAAAGCAAATAGAAGTAAGCATAAAACTAGAATAATTTTGGGGTTTTTTTTGTAATTTGACGTTTAGTACTTGATCAGACTTTTTTCACTTATAATAACTATTTTATATGTGCATTTATATTGTATTTAATTTATCTCCTGCTTCCATGAATGTGGTAGTCTAGCACTTAGTGACAGCGTGACCTAGTTGTTATTAGCAGGAGGTGAAATAAAAGCAGAGCAAACAAACCCTCATGTTTCGAAATAGATTAATAAGAGCCACAGTTTTGCAATTGGTTGTAAAGTAATTAACATCAGGTGAAATTGCAGAGAGTATAGAGAAGTATGAGCCTGCAGCTGATGAGAATGTAGCTGTCTTTGGGTTGACGAATCAAAGAGAATTTTGAGATGTTGTATGCTTAGTTTGCTTCTTTGTGCTACATTTTCCAAAATCATGCTGTCAGATTTTCAGAAAGTATTATTACATACATTTTTTTAAGGATGGTAGATGGTACTGTGAGGTGTGATCTTAGAAAGGGGAAGGAAAGCAGTTGGCTTGCTGTGTAACTGCTTTGCTTTTTGCCTGTTACAATATGCCGATCTGGAAGGACCACATAGTGTTGACAAATACGAGAATTTCTATTTGAATCACCATAAAAACAGCAGCAGCTTCTGGTTAGAAGTGATATGCTAGTTGTTCCATGAAATAGGCTTTATTTGTTCTAAACAATGAAGTGGCTGTTGTTGGTAATGCTGAATTTTCAGTTATTGAGGACCTGGGTTGTTCTGTATCAGTGGTAAAACATCAGATGTTAGTAACAGTAGTGTTTTCAAGGTTTTCCATTAATTTTCATGTCTACTAAGAAGTTTGCTGTGAGTCATTGCCATTGTTTGGTGTTGTTCTGGAACTGCTAATCATAGCAAATTAGCACAGTTTTTATCTTAGTGAGTACTAGTAAGCAGTACCATTTTTATGGTGATTTAAGCTTACAGCTGAATTTTTTAGTATACTTCTCAGGGAAGATAATAGCAAAAAATATTTTTATAATTTCTACAAATTCCTACAAAAGGCCTTCACCTTCTGACTTTTTTTTTGAAGGTAAGCAGTAGTATTATCTGAGTGTGAGAGTTCAACAGGCTGAACAGTTTAATCATTTGAGGTCAATGTAGCATAAATCTATGCATTAGAAAGCAGAACTTGTATTGCATTCTCCTTTACAAATCATGCTAATGGCCAATGCTATTGAGCTGAAGTTTAAATAAAGGGATGAGAAAAGTAAGAATCTTGGTATCTTTTATTTTACATGCCTTTGATCTGGAAATATCTCTGCTTTAACAAGATCGTGTGCTTAGGGGCATGAAACTAAGCATGTGGCATCAATGTTGTAGTAATTATCCATTGGTTATGAGTTCAGACAAGGTTCTATTCTTAGCTGTGACACTGAATTGCTATGCATTCATTAACTCATCTCCTTGTTTTTATACCTCTTTCTTTTAGAATATCATAAATATCTACCTATATTTTACCTAGATGTACCTAGATATTTTCTAGTTACCTATAACAAAATATTCTGAGAATATTTAGGAAATGAAATGTATAATGTGCTAAGTACTAGTACAGTGCTCAGTAAACTGGATCTGCAGCAAACAGTACAAAATGTGCCTTAAAGAATCCCAATTAATTTAGAATCACAGTAAACAAATTGTTTGTTGCTTTTAGTTTATATAAGTGTGAAGAAATGTGGATGTTGGGGTTAGAAACACTCACGAGAGCATATGCTCAACAAACCACAGCAAGCAGAACAAGCCAGAGAAAGTCTAAGCAGCAGCAGAGATAACCCTGGAACCATCAGTAGATTGTATGGCTATGATCCAGAATACAAACAGGAGATTGTCCAGACAAGTCCTTCTTATATTTAATTAACTATGGCAGAGTGTTCCGATAGTGAGAGTGTATTTTAAAAATGTGCAAATGCCACACTAACTGCATGCTCACCCCTGTTCTTCTGGAGATAGCAGTAAAACTCCTCTGACTTAAACAGTAATGAGACAGAATGGTGAATATTGAAAACTGGGTTATATTGTGTACCGTTAAATCTGCAAACGTGTGAAAACAGCAGACTGAGGAGAGTAGAATATGCACTATTTTATTATAAATCTTGGCAGTTTCTTATTTTTTTTTTGGCACCTTGGATTCTTAATTAGTTACCATTTCTGTAATTATTTCTGTATTTTACATCATTAGATGTGTGTGCATTCATAATTCTATATATTATAATACGTGTATGTATGCCTGTATGTACACAAATACAAAAATGTTTATGTGGAGGGGAAGGTCAACAAGGACATTTCGTCGCTGTTCTGGCCATCAGGAGGTTTGGAGTCAAGGCTGTTTTTTGTACTGTCCTTGCAACTGTGTGCTAGCTAGGAAGTGACTTGGTGCACTTGGAGGGAAAAGAGAAGCTGGTTTCTGTCTTCTGTTTTCAGTGTGAAGCGGAGGTGGGATTTGAGAAGAGGACAACCTGTGGTGCCCCAGTGGAAGGCATGGGGCCCCAGCAGACGCAGCCAGGGCCAAAATGGTTCACTATGTGCTCATCTGTCACTAGAAGCACTGGGAAGGCCAGGTACAAGGTGAAGCTTCACAACCTATTACAGCTGGTCTCCACCCCCCATGGAAGAGCTCTTGCCCAGGAGGGCTGTGCTGCCTTTTGCCCAGTGCCAGCCATGCTGCTCCTGCAGCTGCTCAGATGTTTGGCGCAAAAGGAAGGTGAAAAGCCAACTCACCAAACGTATTCATTTCTGAATGCTGTAAGTTCAATTGGCCAGCTAGTTTCAGAGCCGCTTGGAAGGACAGGAAGGAACGTGGCACAGCAGCACCAGTGCAGTTATGGGCTGTATGGCTGAATCCAGCTTTTACACCGTGCTACCAGCCCCACAGTGGAGAAGGGAGTTAGCCTGAGTGCAGACGGAAGCAGCTGAAGGGAGAGGAGGAGAGGGAGCCCAGGGGTGAGACCAAGGGCTGGGCAAGGAAAGCCAAATGCTGAGTTTTGTGATTAGTGAAACACTGCCCGTTTTCTAAAAATAAAGATGTCACTGCGGGTATTTTGGAAATGGTTCATCTAAATAGTTCCTGTGCATCATCAGGCTAAATGTCACTTGCTTAATCGTGTCAACAAGGAAGTCTGAGACAGATTTGAAAATCTTATTCCTGCTTAGCTGTTGTATACCATGTAAGTATGGATTCAGTTGCCTAATTTAAGTTACTTAAATTTCTCAACAATGATGAAAACTTCTTTAAATATGAAAGATGTTGTCATACTTGTTTTTCTACTGAAAAACTTCACTGTCAGATTTTTTTTCCTTGATCAGTTATAGCTAGCTTATTTGAATAGTGTTTTTTTTTTTTTTTTTTCTGAAGGTGAAAAAATTAATTTGAGGGAAAAATTATGTGAAGTATTTAAACCACTCCCTGCTTTCAAATAATTGTACCAATAAGCTCACTTTTCAAGATTAATGCATACTTGAGTGCTGTGGCCCACTAGAGGCAAGAGTCTGTATGTGTAGATGTATATATATTTGTGTGTGTGTGTGTGTGTGTGTGTGTGTAGAAATTATTATTATTAAAACAAGTAGTGAATAACTCCAGGGCAGAGGGCAGGGGGAGCACCATATCCAGAAGATGGGTTGAAGAAGGATGTTTCTGGAACCCTGGCAGACTCAAAGAACTCTGTTTGGTTAAGGGAACACATGAAGGGTTGAGATGGAGAGTAATTTCTTAGAACTAGGTGGAATAAAAATATAAGGGAAGAAACACAGTGAATACAGAAGACCTGTGTAAGCAAAATGGTGATGATGGCACAGCAGCAACTAGCTAGCAACAGACCTGATGAAATGCAGTGCAGAAATTTGAACATTTCTTGCCATAAATGTAGTACAATCTGGAACAACTTTTAGGTATAGTGAGGGCAAGCAGACAGGCAAGTATTATGATGAACATTGATAAATTGTTAATAATCTTATGGAATATGAATATTTGTGATAATCAAGATTGAACTCCATAACCATGATGCCTGCTTTATTCCTTTATTTTTGCATCAAATATTGAAATTTATGTAAAATAAATGTATATCTTCTGGATACTCTATTGCCTAGATGTGCACAATGTGTTCATATCCAGACTCTCACGTTACTGTATTCTTACACAATGTAATTCTGCACTGTTTTCTCTAAATCAACAGTTTTGCCATATTTTCCTGAGCAAATGCTGTATATTGTAATACATGTAACAGAGTCATCTTTGCAGACTTCCTTTGGCTGCAACTATTTTAAATACTACACATTTCTCAAACTTTTGTATCCCTGACCTTATGTAGTTCATCCACGATTACGCTAGAAATGAATATGTACTGTAATCTTCCCCAGGCATAACAAATGATTGATGGGAGTCAGAAGGACTCATGCCCTCTGAAGATATTAGCATGTTATCTGAAGATACAAGAACGGAGATATTTCTCAAAATCAGTGAATGTATATTTAAGGATTAAAATAATCCAGATATCCTAAATTAGTCATAGCTTTATTAAACAGTGATAAGCAAAATAGCTTTTGATGGTCATTACTAGGGTACTGCTACATAGATTCTTCTCCACGTCCTTTGGAAGTGTCTGTGTACATTCCAGGTGCAGATAAAATGACTGATGGGTTTCTAACCCCAGGCAAAGTTTCAGGGACAAATCCAGTGTTACCCAGGATAATCTGCTCACTTATTAACTTTGTAAATCAGAAATTATAGGATTACTTTCCATCTGTTCAGCAGGGTGTTGCCTGCTTATGCCTATTGGAATTTACTTTCGTAGCTTAAGATCATGGTTGATTTATATTGGAATGATATTTATCTTATTCTTGGACAGCAGAAATTATCATAATTCTCAATACCTTCCCTATGTATGCTAAAGAACCAGATCTTTCTATATGCCAGAAAAATCATTAACTTAGAACAGACAGGCACACTCGTTTCTGTGCCTTATGTAGAATTATTGGACAATACATTTTTGAAGAGAACAGCAAAGCACAGTATGTGAGGACACATTGTTTATATGTATTTAAAGGTTATCACATTCTATTCACTATATGAATAGCCCCAACTGACATTTTCTTGCTCTTCTCAAGCGATGCATGTCTTGTTCATTGTGCTATGCCGAGTCAGCTGTCAGGCACTGCATCAGGGGACCAAAAGCTATTTTCTTTCACTGTTTTGTTTGCACTTCAACTAAAAAGCTTTGAATCTCACTATTTCTTTGCAATACAAAAAGTAATATACAACCAGGGATAGCAACTTTTAGCAGACAGAAAAATTCTGTAGCGCTTCATTTCATGTTTCAGCCATACCTAACAGAATATTAAATATAAAAGGAAATTTGATTGGGAAAAAGGTGCCTGTTTAAAAAGCATCCTGTCAGCAAACAATGTCTAAATTATACAAACCTTGATGAACTTAATTAAAGTTTACAAAGAAATTGAGGGAGATGTAAGTTTTTTTTATACTTACATTATTGCTATAAGATACCTTTGCAACTTGCTGCCTTGTTATTCTGTTGCAGATGACATACTTAGGAGTGACAAAGAAACCTAACTAACTCTGTGTCCATGTAGACCTGGAGTATGAGCAATGTTTCAAGGTATACGGCAACTGGAGCAGGAGTTGTCCCTTACTACAATTTGGGGAGATGTAGGTTAGATGTTAGGCAGAAATTCTTTGCTCTTGTGATGGTGAGATGCTGACACAGGCTGCCCAGAGAAGCTGTGGGTGCCCCATCCTTGGAAGCATTTAGGGCCAGGTTATGGGGCCCTCGGCAGTCGGAGCTGGTGGGAGCAGGCAGCCCTCAGAAGCGCTTATAACAGGATGGGGTTTAAAGTCCCCTCCAACCTGTTCTGTGATTGATAAGAATTTCCTTATGAATCAAAAATTTCAGTTTTTTAGAAATTCCATCTAGGAAACAGAAGTGTCCCTTAAATGTCTGTTCAACAGCTGAAGAAAGCTAGTTTAATAAAAAGATTTAATGTTGCTACTGTAGTGCAGTTACAAGGTATTCCTTTAGGTAAAGCAAAACAGAAGGTTAAAAGCTATTTGCAGAACAATTACACTTGTTTTTCAACTAATATTGCTTTTTGTAACTACTGATCATTTAATTTTGCATAGGACAACAATGTAAGAATTTTTGCTAGTATGAACTACAATATAAATAATAAATATTAGAACATCTGTGTTACCGAAGAAGTTTTCCTAGTCTAGACTAGAATGGGACAGCAGTGGTTCTGACACCTTTTTGCTTTTCTCAAAGCTGGAACTAAATTAAAATATATATTTCCCTTTCTTTCTGTAGCCAGAGTTGAGCTCTGCGTATGTAGTTGTGAACACACAGAATATTCTGTTTCAGCTAGACATCCTAATGTAGCAGCTGAATTTTCAATGCCTTCCCTCGTTTCACCAGCTTTGGTCTCAAATCCTTCAGATTTTTATCTACCACCAGCCTGGCAGCTTTTACCTGTTTGTCTAATGAGAACATCGAGGCTATGCAGCATATATCAGATTAAGCAACTATAAAGTAACTAAGTAACTGCCTTGTCAAAATGGTGAATTTTATTGATGTTTTGTGTAGTATTTCCATTCAAACAAAAAGGGAGTGATAGGAATCCCCAGTTTTGATGAATAGCAGGGAGATATAAGGTTTCTTTAGAATAGTAATAATAAATAAATAAAAAGAAGGCACTGCAAAGGAACTTGGCAGAAGTCCTCCAAAGCTTTTATTGTAGTAAGATATAGCACGTTCATTGCTATCAAATGAGGTATATGCATTTGCAGCTCTTTTATTTTTGTAGATTGTTAGCTACTGGGTAAAAATCAAACTTATTTGCTGCAAGCAGGATGTCTAAACAAGAGAGTGTCTTATAAATAAATTATCTTGGTGAGAAGAAGAATCTCAGATTTAAACATATTTTAAAGATGTTTTTCAAACATTTTATTAAGTGAATGCTGAAGAATTCTAAGCATACCTAAATTAATCAGATGAGAAGGCAAGGTCACCTCAGTCCTTAATGGCTTTTCCAGGGGGTACTCTTGCAATCATTGTTTTCTCTGAGGGATGCAGAATCCTCCTAAAACATTTACTGAAATGTTATTGTATGATGCTGTAGAATTGCAGCATATGGCTATTATCACATTTGATTCTTAGAGCACAAAAGGCTCCCTCACGTGATTCAGCTTACGTTCCAAAAAGGTGCTTGTTCATCTCTACTTCCGAAATCATCTTAGACAATGAGGGTACTTCTTACTGTGACATGGATGCAGCACAGACACACAGTTATCACTTCAGAATAGATGGTCTCATTCCTTGAGCTATAAAGCTGGATTGCAGAATAAGTACTGTTGTTCAGCGGCATGAAAGGAAAATGCGATCGATGGTTCCGATTAAGCAGCCTTTTGAATTCTGTTTTTCTAATGGGGATGAAGAAAGCACATTTTGTGTAGAGTTTTGTTTCGACTCAGTCTGGCATAAAGCTGTTTGAATCTAGGATTATGCCCGCGTTATTCATATTGCCAAAAACATCAAAACAGGAACAAAGGGAAAGCTAACCTTGAATTTTCAGCATGCATTTCAGTCCTTGTAAACAAGTTACCATGGAGATGGAACCCATGTGAACTGCTGCCTTCCTTGTTACTGCTGTAGACTTTGGACTGGCAAGTAAACGTGACGTGGAATTGGAGCCATTTGTGACAAAAACATGTATTTCAAATGCTTAAACATTCCCAATGCTATGAAGTGAAGGCTTAGAAATTTTAAGCACTGAATTGCTTAAAAAGTAGGCAACGTAGATGAGACTCAAACTTCTACCTGTTTCACTTTTCCAAATTAAATCGTATTCTAGAAGATAAAATGATGCAAGGTTACTCTGCCTGCCTTGCTAGCAAGTTGAAAGTCAGCAAAGACAGCCTGATTGCAATTTTAAATAATATTCACTAGGAAATGGTTTCCAGGAAGCTGAAGTTGTGACACAAAAGGAGTTTTATAGCAAAAAGGAACATAAATATCCCTGTCATTGATTTTCTTGTTGTTCTTATGTTTTGAATGGAGCTGCAATTGTCGTGTCAGAAATAAGTAAGGTAGTAAGTATGATGTCTGTTTTTTATTTTCCTTAGACAGAAAAGGAAAAAAATGTACAAGTTTCATTTTTCTTCATCATTTTGATTTATGGGTTATAAAATCTTTTATTTGCTGGTTGGGTCAGCTTCTTGTTAAAACCAAGAGTTCTCATCATCATGATCAGTAATCCTCTGTCCAAACAGCTTCTAATAGCTTAAATCACTTGTTTGTATTCTGTAGATGAAAGGAAAAAAAAAACAACAGCCTCTTATCTCAAGAAGAATAGTTGTGACACAAGAAGGTTGTGACTCAGACCACATTGCAGGTGTCAAATATGTGCTGGATTCTGCTGTTGTAGTCAAGTCAGTGGAAGTAAATAGCAATACTATAAAAGCTGTGATACATGCTCTAATTTTCCCTTTTACTCAAGTTTGGAAGTGTTGTTTCCTTTCACAGCATTAAGAAGTGGAAATTAATACTTAGTTGGCATGCCCTGTGGTTTTGTTGGTTAGCCTGGTAACATATACAGTTGAGGAGCAGAACTTTCTCTTAATCTATACTGCTTTTCCAGTAGACTTTGTTCTTTTGTAAGTACTTTGTAACGTAATGCAATTATTAACCAGTTCTCTTCTTTCTTTGAGTCTCATTTTTCCTTTCCTGATTTAGCTCTTGCAATTCCTTCTTTTTCCCTTTAGTTTTTTTTTCAGAAGTTCTGATTTTTTTGTTATCTTTCTTTAACAATTTTTTTCCACAGATGTCATCCATTTTTATTAGCCTGGTTCTTATCTCTTGCCGTAAGTCCAAATTCAAAAGCCACTGAAATCCATGGCAACATTCCCTGATTACAGTAACCGTTGGCCCTTTTTCTTTTATTTGATGGCACTTTCAGAAGTTATCAGTTCTGCTTGAATAGTTTAGGCAGTGTAACCAAATTGTCACTGTGAGATGAACCAGTGGGAAAATATTCTATTACAGATGCACACATTTTATCATAGGAAGGTATCAAACAGACATACAGCAGAACATCAGGTGCAGTCAGAGTAGTTTCTTATAAAATAAAAAGATACTACATTCAAATTGAATGTTTTCATAAGGACAATACACTGGGGAAAAAAAACACAACTAAATTATTCATATATATATTAATATATGGTATGGCTATATTAATAGTGTAATCATATTAATATAATTTAATTATATATTAATAACACCAGATAATTTCCTTCTAGCACACTGAGGATCTGACTGCCAAAGAAATGTCCAGCCATCTATACAACAGCATTCCTGTGTTAGAATGCAAACAAGATTTCTGCTACCCAAAACAAAGTGGTTAAAATTATATTCTCCCAAGCTGCCTGGAGATACACTAATTTGAAACTTTCTAAAGCTAACACATTTATGCTTCACAGATACATAATTTAGCAACAAACATCAGACTGAATTTTGATCAGGCTTAAAAATGGATACAATAGCCTTCAGACTTCAAATGAGCTAGCAAGGTTCTCTGGGTATTTTCTTATATCTGAAATGTAAGGGGTAACTTTTCTTCTTGAAGATTCCTTTTAAAAAGTAATGAACAATACAAAGAGGCCTGTTTATTAGTGCCAGTATGCGAATGGCTTGTTAATGAAGCTTTCTGTTAGTCCAGGCAATACCTTTCACGATAGTTTCTTGTGTAAGTGATAGAAACTGTTCTGCTTGTCACCCTGTTCTTGTTAAAATAATGGAGTAACGGAATAGATTAAAAGCATACCTCAATCAATAATGCTATAAAATTCTATCAACTTCATTGTTAAGAAATCACTGCAGTATTTCTAAGTCTGGGACAAATGTGGAAGTTATGATTCAAAACACTAAAAAGCCTTGAAAGTAATGGATTACAGTCAAAGTGAAGCAGGTAATTGCATAAATGTCAGCCTGATGACCAGATTTAATTAAATACATTTTAGGTATCAAAAGCATCCATACTGTGAGATTTTTTTTTAATGTACAAGTTCAGACTTTGAGAATCTTATACCTTATGATGCTGTAATGTAAAGATAGTAATACATTTACATGTGCTGTGCGATAAACAAAGCATGTTGTGGAAATTTCACTGTGAACAAGAAATTTTACCTGAAGGTGCCTGGCCGTACTGGGGCTGCCTGGATCAAGCCTGAGTTCTGGAAACCATTAGCATAGTTAGCACTAGCTGTCAAAGCAGGCATTTCTAGTCAGTCTATTTGATAGCTAATGCTGTCAGGACAGCGGTGGCTGTTAGAGATGCCTCAATTGAAGAAGGGGATCTGCATATCCTGCCCAGGTCAGACTGCTTCAAGTTTGACTGCTCTTCCCAACCTTCGCATTCTACTGTAGAATTGTGGTCTGTTTTTAGTCCTGTGCAGGTAATTTGGTTACCTTAATAGTAGTAGTAATAGTAGTGATTACTTTGTATGCACTTTTGTCATTTGTCAGCTTGGTTAACTCATGAAGATCAGGAGTCTGTTGTTCAACCTGGTAGCACTGCCATGATGTGCAAGTGCTAAGGGAGGCAGAGAAATGACAGTCCGTCATACTTGTTCAAACTACAGAGATTTCTATAGGTACTGATATACTTCTTTCGTAAATGAATTAATTTTATGAAGAAGTTAATTTCTAAATGATTCCTCTCTAGTTTCTTCCGTTGTTCCTTTCCTTCGTTCTTCCTTGACCTGTTGACTCATCCTGATTCTGAAGTTAGAATCTTCAGTGCTTGTCTCTCATCACGTGAAGTTTAGGGAGCAGTGAAGTGAACAAACAAGTTAAGTGGTAGGAATTGAAGCAGTGTGTATTCTGCAAGTGTGTAGTCTTGCTCTAAACTCACACCAGTCTAGACACAACCGTACTGCTGAAGTCAGAGGACAACTTTCTAACCAGCTGTAGTCACTGAGGAAAATGCTTTCTCCATTTTTCTGCGAGAAGCAACACTTTCCATCACTGACATCAATGACTTCCAACGAGAACTATTAGTAATCAAAGAAGAAGCTACAGCTAGTTTGGAAGGCAGTTTTACAGCACAAAAATAGTGTTTTGTGAATACTTTGTAGGAAATAATATTTTCAGTACTTCTTTTCAGAAGAATACAGCAGAATTGAAAACTTCAGGATTGTTAGACTTTGAATTTCATATTCTGGACGAAATTCTTCATTCTTAGGGTACTATAATCAGCATTATTGGTTTTATAATCTTATGGTAGAACTGGGCGGGGGACTGATGATAGGATCTCCCTTTTTCCTTTAGATCACTCTTGTAGGAGTCTGCTGCACTAGGCTTCATTTTATGAAAATCTCCTTTACTGCCATTAACATAGCTGATTTTTTTTAAACTTATTAAAAACTTTAAAAATTTATTTTTAAGATTCAAGTACTCATGTTTATTTTTTCCTTTCTACAAGCCTAGAGCACACAGAACGTGTAGGGTTTGATGTTTCAAATCTGGGTGAGTAATTAGGTAGGCAGTGCAATCTTTCATTTCTTGCCACGCTGCATAAACATGCCTACATTTCTTAGTAATTCAAACACTAGTACAATAAATAACAAATAAATGATTTTCTCAGAGTTCTATTTCTATGCTTCCCCTTATAGTCAGTCAGTCCATTTTCACATAGCAAGTGCAGGCTAATTGTGGAATTGATCTCTTTTCATCTATTTTTTAGTATGTTTTTATGTATTTATGTGCATGTACCAGCATCAATGCTATGTTGCGCTGCTATGCTTTAGTGACCTTTCCTACAGAATGTAAGGAGATCTGTATGAGGTACATTCAGAGCTCTATTTGGAAATTCTCTCTGAGCATCAGCTTATTAAAATTATGATGTTGCACGATAGTGCTTTATTTGGATGAGAAGAAACAGCATAGTTCAACCAAGTTTGGGTCTACATAGCTGACTTAATGTGTCCTTCTGTCATAGTGGTGTGAAGTCTCACTCTGGCCTCAGTTTCTAGCTGGAAAGGTCAGTGAAGGGGCCAAGAATATGTAGGGCTGGCAGGCCCCTGCTGTGCCTGTCATCCAGTTCTGTGGCAATAAGCCCCAAGACTGAAGATCAGAGGAGGCCTAGTAATGAGAAGCTGGGAGTTTCCCAGATTTGTTTCTGACTAAAAATTGTAGAAATAACAAACTTGGAATTTACTGAATGGGGATTCTTTTGTCTATGCGTTTCTGACGTTTTAATGCTGCTGTCCAACTTCTGTACACTATTAGGGTAAATAAATTGTTTTAAATCTGATAATGGAAAGCAAAGAAATGTTAAATGCTTCCAGTTTCCATTTTTTTTCTAAGGATAGATAGAATATGCCAACCTGAACTTTTCTTTGTAAATAACATCACTACACATCTAATTTTCCCCCTTAATGAAGGTTGGTATGCTACCTTTGCAAAACATTTGGAAATAATTTAATGAGACAAGTGTTTCTTTGTATTTTTCTGAAAGAATGTTTTTGCTACCTGCCTACAGCAAGAGGGCTAATATAACTCAGACACTGAATCTGGAATATTGTCTGTCTTCTGGCAGTAAATACTAAAGTACAGTGTGTTTTATGGTCAGATATGTGCGCACACACACATATCTGGCCATAAATCAGTGCCTCAAGCTTCCCTCAAGGAAAGTTGAAAGAGTGCGTCTCACAAGAGAGGAAAATGCATTTAAAATTACTGCAGCTATAAAACAAACTGACATAACCCAAAGCAACATATATGGGGAAGGAAACCTTCTGGGGCCACATCAGTGCTCTGAGAAGATTTCCACTTTTTTGTTTTATTTGCTAACAGGGATCCAATGCGGTTTACAAATGAAATAAAATCTATTCGTTATGCCCCCTAATATTCAGGCAGCAATATCCCATCTTTGGAGTCATTCCTTTACAGAAGCAGTGTAACATGGCTCAAAGAAAATGATACTTGATCTTTTTCCTTGAAGATTTTCTCGTCCGTAGTCATCTTTATCCAGTTCAGCTTGTTATATCTATGTGCTCCTTTGCAGAGATTTCATCAAGTTTGAGAGCATGTGGAAAGAGGTAGAAGAAAGAACTTTATCATAAATTAAAATAGGCTCATAACTGCTCATTTTAGGAAAAAGAACTGAGGGCGTTTCATCTGGTTTCTGCCAAAAGTCTTTTCCAGCACCATTTTCTCATTTGAGGTTTCATCCTCGAAGGTTCACACTGCTCAGATTACATTATGATATGGCTTATTTCATTATAACTGCATCTAATTGATGGTACTCACTTAAGATTTTATCGCTTGTACTGATTCTCAGTGGCATTTAGAGAGAAGACTGGGCAATTTGGATGGAATTCAATTTTTGCGTATGAGTTCAACCCATTTATCATTTATTGCTGTTATCAAGGTGGTGGCATTCATAACTGAAGAAGGTAATTCATGAATAAAGGAGAAATGCTCTGAATTTGATTTAAAATATATTTATACGATACTGAAGTTAATTGATGCTAACTCATGGCCATATGTAATGGTTTAATTTGTTTTTGTTTTTTTTTTTTTAATCACCACTGAAATTTTGGAACATGGCAATTAACATTTTGTATCGAGGGTATTGCTTCCTAGCAGAACCAGTATTCTAGAAGGAATTATCAAGAAACTTTTTTGTAAA
Organism: Centrocercus urophasianus; assembly: GCF_019232065.1. NCBI lineage: Eukaryota > Metazoa > Chordata > Aves > Galliformes > Phasianidae > Centrocercus > Centrocercus urophasianus. The sequence goes on along the minus strand of NW_024884822.1, from coordinate 3,988,821 downwards.
GTTCTCCTTAGAGCAAAAGATTTAGCAGCACTCACAAAACTGTTAGATGTAAAGTGAGAAATGGCAAACAATGCTTCCATTAATTAAATCATGCCACATCACAGTGGCTGATTTAATGAAGCTACAAAAAAACTGTATAATGTATTGCCTTGATATTGTCTTTTAACCTGTGAAATGGATATTTTAGACCTTAGTGAGCTGTTTTTGCCACTGTGTATTTATTTCCACACGCTGGAATTTCAGCTGAATTTCAGGACATTTATTTTTCTAAGACATTCAGGTTACTCTACCACTTGAAAACTGATGTTTCTGCTGTCTTTGTTTTCTAAATCGAAGAGCTGTCTCTTACCAGGTGTCTGCTCATCAGCATGGGTGGAACTTAAGAGAGTATATTTTGAGTTTCTTTTTCATAATTTTAATAGAAAGGAAACCTCAACTGTGGTATCTTGTTATTTCCTGTCCTTTTAACACCATTTTGAAGTGAGTTTAGTAGTGGAAACAGTGCTAATTCGGGTCTGTGGTCACACGTAACGTCTATTAACGGAAATGTATCTTGTTATTAGCTTCTCATATTCTTTAGTATAATAAAATCTGTAGAGTGTATTTAGTGCATGTAATTGCATCTCTGAAAAGACAGAAAGGAAGCAAGCCTCTACTAGTTCCTATCACTCCTCCTTCACACTTTGTGAACCTTCATGGGCTCAAGGACTCAGTAAGCGTGAAGTTGTGCTGTGTGTCCAGGGAAAAAGAAAGAAACTACTCAGACCCAAAGCTGTACCTTTACATTATTCCTTTCTCTGCACCTTACTACTGTGGGCCACTGCAGTCTGACCCTTAGGAAAGTTCAACACAGCAGCTGCCTGCAGGTTTTCTGGCAGTCAGATACTTCAGAGCTGCTGAGAGAATCTATCCACCATTCATCTTCTGAAAATATCAGTGGGTTAATTCAGACTAGACTTGGTGAAGTTCAATAATGTCTTTTCATTTCTGTGACAGTTTATATAAGATTAGGCTCATCTTTGTTAAAATTCCATCCAAAATGGATAGACACTCATTGATTTTTCTATCCAGCCATTACTGTTGTTGCTAGCTTCTTCCCATCCTAACAGTGATTATGAAAAATGGATTGTGACTTCGGACAGCACAGAATCTTCAGAAGACCTCTTGTTGCTTCACTTAATAGCATGTTGTTAAGAGTGTAATGACTTTGGATTGTGACTATTTGTGTTATTCAGTGATGAATGGGTATAAAATATACAGTGTAACAGCAGTCATTGCCTGCACTGTAAAAACTGCCTTTAGAATGTTTCTTTCTTTTTCCAAAACTTAATGAATCACTTTAGCACTCACAAAAGTGAGTGAATGGCAGCTGCCTGCATCTGACAGAGCATACGCACATGATTCATAAACTTGCTTGACTACAAATCTAATGAAACTCATACAATCCTCTGAGATTGCTTTGTATTTTCAGGTCATCAAATAAATGCTGAAATGCTGTTTATGTTTCTATGCAGGGCTTTAAATACCTTTAGAACTAGAAAGCAATAAGGTTTTTGTTAATTTTTTTAAACCTAATCTAAACTGATTTTCTGAACCAAAAGCTTTATCCAAAACACAAAGTCCAGCTCATAAGCTTGACCCCATGAGATTTGCCAATCCTTTTAAATGTCTGCTTTAAAAAAAAAAAAAAAAAAAAAAAGTTGTGTAAATATAGAGTTTACTCTCATGAACACTGACTGACTTTGAAACTAGAACTCCCTAAAGGCAAGGGAAATATTTAGTTACTTTCACTGTAGCTGTACTCAATCAGCAAGGCTGGCTCAAAGGAGGGATCTGCCGGACTTAACAAAGTCCTTGGCAAAAGGAATGAAACTTGATGAGTAAGACAGTATGGGATGAAAAGGACTTGCTCTGAGCAGACAGCAAAGATGACAAGAATTGTAAAATTGATTGAGGCTTGAAGAGACAGAATGTTGGGAGCAAAGAGAAGAAGAAGGGTCTGGTTGGGAAGGAGAATTGGAGGAAATTGGTTTTAAATGTACCTTAGGTGTGGCAAACTTTCAAAGACTTCATGTAAATGAACATGTTCCCTAAACCTAGAAACATATTTTAGCAGCTTTGTGTTCAAGATTTCACAACTGGAATAATGGTACGTAGAAATCACTGACCATAAGCTTTTGTGTTCAGTCAGGGTTATCGTCATAGCTGTGATCTGTAAGACAGAAGATAAATAATTTTCAAAGTTAGTTCAAAGCCCAAGTAAAGTTAAGGTTTGGATATATTTCACCTGGGTCTGTGCAGGGAGAAGTGAAAGATGTGAATCTCTTTCTTTAGAGGGTTATAGGAAATTTTCAGATACTTAAACCTATGATTTCTCCTAGGCACATATTTGTTTGTCTTCCATTACGAAAGCTCTTTCAGGTCCAAATTAGAACCTATGATCAAAACGATCGTTTCTTGATGCAACTCAATTACTGGAATATTCCATTAAGAACATGTGTTTATGTATGTACGTGTAGATGATTTTTTTTCCCTGTTGTTTGTGAAGGGAAGAGTATCAATCATTCACAGTACAAAAAATCAATCATTTCCTTAGGTCTGTTACAAGATGATAGGTTTAATTTCTCTTCCCCCTTAATGAGAGTTAGATACAGGAAAAGATATATTTAGCAATATTAGCATAACTAATGCTAATATGAAACAATATGATTTTATTTGTAACAGTGAAGATGTAGGATCTGATCATGGGAAGGCTATAATGTGAGCAAATATGTGCTTTCTTGTGTAATAGCATGCGATTGCTATGGCTCTGTCTGAGCACTGTGCAGCTTTATCTCTTCTAAACATCTTTCAATATACACATCAGATTTTGACCTGTTACTGTTATATTGGCAAGATGGCAGAGATTGAAGTATATTTATTACTTCTATCATTTTGGATTAAATCTAGGCTTTTTATTTTGCAAGAAATAAATAACTGAAAAGCAACATAGGTATTGTAGAAAATGTTTCTATATACGTGCATTGATTCTGATGAACTCTTCATCTTCTCTTTCCTTCCTTTTGCTCACACACATAGGCATAAATATCAGTTAGTATCACTTAGAGCATCAAGTAATTACTATTTTTAACTATCCTTTAAAATTGGTTAATTTAAAATTTTATTTAAAAATATTAATTTCATATGGTCCTATAAAAATTGCAAAGAACATAAACTTTCCTAGCATGCACTTACTGTATGTAGTGTGAAGTACAGTGTCAGATTGGTAGAGTTGATTTCTGCAGAAATCTTTGTCTGAAGATTTTGGGCTAGTTAGTAACTTCCTTCAGAATCTAGTAACTTGAAATATCTTATTGCAGTTGTTCCTTACAAAGATGAATTTTCCAAAAGGTTTTTAGAATTGACTTAAAGCCTGTTCCAGTCAGTTTGTTCAGGTGAATTCTACAGAATAGAGCAACATAGTGGAAGTCTACAATTCGTAACATATAGGGCTGTTTGGCTTAGAGAAATAAACATGGACCTCTCTTGGGGGGGGGAAAAAAAAAAAAAAAAGTAAGATGAACCTGGAGGTATTCAGCTTCCTACACTTGTGAAGCACATTGCAAACCACTGTGGTCACCTCTGCCACCACAATATTCTAAAGAAACTTCTACATTTGTGCCAAATCTTCTGTTTTTGTCACAGTGGGCCACTCTGACTAAGCTTATTTCTATGCTGTGGTTGCCTCCTTGATTTTGGTCAGGAGCTGCTGAGCAAGTAAAATATCTTCTCCTGTTCCTGACCACAGTGTGAGCCTTCAGTTAAAGGGCAGAAAAGAGACAAAGCCTGAAGGCCCAACACTCATCTCAGCAAGAGGTGAACTGTCTCTCCCCAAAGCTCTTTCTAAACGTGCTTGACTCGTAAATTTTCAAACAAATCTGCTTCCCTATGTAATCAACTAGGCTCTTAACAGTAGTGCTGTGATTAGGGTTTAGTCCCACTGAAGGTAGATGTTACAAGTGGGGATGGGAATAGGATCACAGGCAGCTGTTTGAGCTGGTTGCAAGGCACCGTCAAAGACTTTTAAGGTGTTACCCTGAATTCAAGTTAATTCTGAGGTCACATAGGAATATGAGCTGTATGCACACTGAAACTGTTACTTCGGGAGAGGTGTATTTTGATAAAAGGAACAGGAAAAGCATGAAGAGATAGGGAAGGCAGTAATAGAATGTCAGCAGCAGTGTTGTGGCCCTGAGGAAGAAGCCTGAGGACTTGAAACTGTGAGGGAAGGTATGTAATGAGCCTTTCTCCTGAGTGGATTTTTCCCTGATTACAGACAGGACTGAGCATGTTGTTTTAGAAGCTGGTTTGTGTCAAGGTGTTATCTTTCTGAGAGAATTTCTTCTGCTCTAACAGCCTTAGCATCTTGAAACTGGGGAGTTTGAGATAGAAAAGGGCAGCATCATCCTCAAGCACTTGAGTGATCTTTGCCAGACCTTCCAGCTCCCACTGCTGCCCTAGATTCCCCTCAGACAGTTTTGAGCAGTTTTCCCCAAATGTCCAAGGCACACTGATAAGTTAACCAATTAATCACTTTGTCCACTAATGTTCTGTATCTCTGATTCCTGTCTACCACCACAGCTCCATTTTTGATTGCCTAGGGGAACTCCTGTAATTTTCTTAGCTGAAACTGGGTCAACAGTGCAGTAAATGAAAACACTAATAGCAGTAAATTCAAGTCAAAAGTATTTGAAATTATTAATCATATTAATTTTTTCGGGGGTGTTATTTCAGGTAAGATGTCATCCAAGTACATCATTTTCTGCTGGGTTAAATACTGTCTTTTGCAGCCAGCCTACAGTCTGTGTAAGGCATTGTCCCCATACCATGCTCTCTGGTGTTTTGTTAGACAATACAGTCATGTGCCCAGAAGCAATCGATGGTACACAGACCTGCTGTTAATGATTGTGTATAATGTGCTTGCTTGTTTACTTTCAGAAAATAAGATTTAGTAAGCATGTGATATAATCCTTTTCTCTTTGCTGTCATATTTTGTGCTGTACAACTGAACTCCTGATGGGGAATCGGGGCATATGAGAGAGCTGACTGTTAATGTGGAGGAGGTTTAGCCACTTGTGACCATTGTCCTCAGGCAGCTCAGGAGCATGGGAACTGCAGAGGTAACTGGAATTGATTTAGGCTGTCCTGTTTGGAATGCATCATAGTCTAGGAATACCAGGCACTGGATGAGTCATTACAGCAGCATATTTGGACTGTTTCTAGCACTCTTAAAGTAGAAGTAAAGCCAGTCCGTTATTCTTTTATTATTTTAATTTGCTAAATTAATCCGTGGTCTACTACGTCATTGTCAGACGTGTTTATCCTGGAGGAAAAAAGAAAAGAATGACATTAAAATAAAAATGAAATAAAAAATCACTAATCTAATGATGGAAATAAAGCTAACTGATGTTTCCATTTCCCAGTGGTTTGTAGGAGTTAAATCATTTGCACCCTATTTTCCCTTTCTAAATGTCCTTCTCCAGTGTGCTCCTGTATTCAGAAAGATATTGAGAATCCTTCCATGAATCACTGCTTAATTATTGTTCACTCACCATTTTTGATCCCCTAGGAGTAAGAAGGCTTCTGGTGTTGCTTTCGAAGAAGTGAGTTTTTTAAGAAGCACTAAAAAAGAAATTCTTTATTTTAATTTAAGCTTATGGTCCCCTTTAATGTTTGAAGAACAATTGCTTTCTTGATAGTAATTTCAGGTTGTCATTTCCTGTTTCTTTTTTATACCTAGTTTATTAGATCACTCTGCGCAGATTTTTTCTTTCAATCAAAGTCAGTATTTGTAATTAAAGCTGTCTATAACCGATAATAAGTAATTTATTGCACACAAAAAAAAGTTTATTAAAAAAAATATTTTATGATGAAGCTTTACAATCTTCCATTCTAATTGCAAATGGACTCATGTAGATAGAAGTTGGAAAAAATAGACTGCTGTTCTTGTTGGCAGGTTGGTTAATTTACACAAATAGTGCTTTGTCAAGATCTGACTATGGTTCACAGAAGTGAATCCACAACTTTCAGTGGTAACAAGCTAGGAAAGGCAAATTTGCTTTTGGCAGCATAAAAAAATTTATTTCAAAAACATATTTAAAACCATTCCTTTGTGGAATGCAGTGTCACCACTTCCTCTTGAGTAGAATTTTCATTTTTTTTCATTTCATTCATGTTACCTAATAATATTTCAGCAATGCTAGTCAAAGGAAACATTCATAGGATGATACAAACCGTGAACAAAATTATGAACTTCCTAGGTGGAGTTGTTCAAAACGTGTCAAAAATCCCTCCAACTTCACCACCTGGTGATTGGTTTTTTAATTATATTGGCATGTAAGAACTGTCTTGCAGCATTTACAAAAATAATACAGCTATTTCAGTACCCAATTTTGCAAATGGCAGTGCATTTCCTTACCTGGCCCTGATTGCTGCATACAACAAGGTGTAAGGGGCATTCCCATCCTATGGCTCCTGTTTTCTGTCAGCAAAGAAGCAGTAATTAGGGTATAGCAAGAATAATACCTTCAGTTGCTTTAGCTAGTATGAGATTGCCGTAGTTATCAATTCTGATGTCGAAGTCTTAGAAGATGACCTTCACCTAAGCCTAAGGTAAAACTGTAGTTCTGTAAAATTAGATAGGAGGTTTTAGGTAGCAAAATATTTGCACTGACCATCCTTGGAAATGGGATTTTGAAGAATGTGTTGAACTATATATTGTTCAGTACTATTTGCTGGTTTAGACTTGAGTGAAATGTGTTTTTGAGTGGAGAGAGTAAACACAAGCAAAAGAAACTGTATTTCCCAATAAATATCCCCAACAAATTCACTGCAAAGCTGTAATGAAAAATTCAAAGATAGACAATTCAAACAAGATGGGAGATTGATATGTTTCTGTGGAGCTAATTACATTTCTGTGGCACCAGCTGGATATGATATTATATTGTGTAGTAGGCCAAAATGAGAAAAATCAAAAGTTACAATAGAGATAGTAAAATAGTGCCCTGAGATAATTTGAAAAATAGTAATAATAGAACTTCGGATTGTTTAGAACAAGAAACAAGAACACGGCAGCAAAGTACGAGGCTGTGATTTTCAAAGAATTTAAAAGAAAGTGCCCTGCATTGGATGGAATGCAGTTTGAAGAAAATATGGATACTTGGAGAGGAATTGTGAAAGTTGTTGAAAGAATAAAACGCAATAATCTGTGATAAATTGAGAAAGGAAAGTAAGTAACTTGGAAAAATTAGAACTTAGAAAGTAGGAGTATACATGTGGAGCAAAAGATATCAGGGAATTTATTTTTTAAGATTGAACTGAAAATACTAATTTTCAGTTTGAAGTTTAGTAACTGGCACAAATTCAGGAAATATGTTCCACAGAAGCTGAAATCTGTTGTTCTTCAAGGCATTCTTGCCATACGCTATTTTATTTTTCTCTTTCTGTAAAGAATTGGATATCTTGAAAACATTACTGTTTCCTTGTGAATTATATATGCATTTTCTTGACTAAATATTTGAGATGTTTACTTACAAGGTGATAGATTTTCTTATTGTTGACTCAACCAGATTCAACCAAATAAAATAAGCAAGCTTAGAAAATGGACAAGGAAGTTGTTAAGTCACAATCTATTCATTCTTTGAATTATTGTTCTTGAATGCCTTATTCAGCATTTGCTTGTTTCTGGTATACAATTCATTTGTCTTTACAGAGGAGGGTGTGGCTGTGTGTAGTAATGGAAGATTTATGGGAAACATTAGTTTGACTTTTGTAATAGCTGACTGAAAGAATAAACAAAGCTTGCCTTATATTTTTAATTTAGTAACAGGTTTGTTGAAAAATGTCAATATTTTTTCCTTGTTTGTGTAAATGTTGAGGTGTATTATTGTTTAGAAAGCAGAACCCTCCAGCTCTTGCATGCTGTGTTACAATTTTAACTGTAAATACAAGATAGTATCCTATTTATGAATTCCAGTCTCAAAAGCTAATTTAATTGGTGCGTTCCAGCTACTATTGCTTATTTCACACTTCAATAGGTAAAGATGCATTAATAATCAAAGTTTCAAACTGTAATTAACATTAGCTTTAGGCTCCTGACAATGAAATGATTACATTTTTATATATGGCTTGATACACCAAGTTAATCTAACCTGTGCACGAATACCAGAAGGAACTTGCATTTACTCTGTAATGTAAATCACTACATGTAATTATGAGTTCTCTGCAACTGCAGAGGGTGAAAGAAGTGAAATACTAGTGGCAGTGAAATCTGTATGGATGTCCTTCATTCATCTACTTCAGCTCTGTAGGTCTCTACAGTGAACTGAGGATGGTGTTTCATCTCATTTGTTTTCACACTGTTACTTCATATACCATTCAGTTACAGAAAAGTGTTCGTTTTCTTCATTTACATGAGTTTAAGTAAAAGGTGACTGGGTAGCTCTCTAAAGAATAAAGGTGTGATTTTTCCATCATGCCACGCAAGCTTTCTGCACAAAGCCCTGCTAATACCCCTCCAGTGAAAGAGTCTTTCAGAATCCATTTTATTACATTTCCCTTGAAGCTACAAAGTAGTCTTCCAATTACATTTATGATTCTGGAGTAGTTAGTCATCTCATGCTCTTTTAATATAGCGCAGGGAACATGCAGCTATAAATCACTAGCAAGCAGGATCTAAAAACTTGACAGTGAGGCAAAGAATCTGTTTCTTAGTCATTGGATTGCCACTTCTGTTTTTGTTTTTTTTTTTTATTTATTTATTTAACTTAGGCCTAATGTTGATAAAGCAGGCTAAATATTAGAAACTTGACAGGTTTTATCACCTCTTATGCTCATTACAAGTAATGTGTACTCCAAAAGCAAAATGATATTCTAACACACTTTGCTCAGCTAAGTGTTTGTAATAAAATTAGAGTTGTGTATGCAAGCAGGGCAGAGGTTTTTAGCAGTAAGATATTTATTTAAAAAATATAAGAAAATCTGATCATATTAATTGCTCGTGTGAAGATATTGATTGTAATAAAAACTGGAAACTACATTTGGCTCTTTCAGTAGGCAATGTGTAAAAAGTAGCTCGAGAGAACCATATTCTGTTGAAAGGACATGTATGTATAGGAGGGCAGTTAATATTTATTCTTTTGTGCACGGTTTTTGTCATTCTCAGCTCCTGCCTTTTTTCATCTGAATTCCCACTGATACCTTTTGTTCTCCCTTTAACTGCTTGCCCGATTTTTGTACCTCCACAGACTTTCTCCCTTAGCATATTTTCTGTAGGGAGCAGTGGCCACAAATTCTTTCATTTAGAAATTCTATCTGGGGCCTTCTTAGGGCATGACAGGAAGAAAAGGAAAAAATAAAAGGGAAGTTAGACAGGATAATAAGCTGGGAAATCAGCATATCTCCTGTGCTTCTAAATTCTCTTCACAAATCAAATGGTGCCTGAGGTACTAAAATGCAACTCTCTAAAGACTGAGCAGCTATTCAAAAAGGATAATGCTAATAAAGTTGGATTTGGAGAATCCAAGTGAAACAGCACTGGATCGAGTAGTTTAAGTTGTGAATACTTTAGATTTATGCTTTTTATTCAGGTTCCCGAACCCAATAATTAGTATCTGCATTACAAAAGTTTTTTAACAACATTTTGTGAATTCCATGGGAATGAAGAAAAGTTTCGTGAATGCAGTGTGGTTGAAGTGTGACAGGTGAGGTGCCATTGCTGAGCTGAGGAGCGTGGCCATTTCAGCTGCAGCAGGCTGGGCTCCGCCACAGACCTGGCTGCTGTTTTTCTGAGGGTCTGTTTCTGAGTGGCCCATAGGTTGCTGAGGTGAGAGTGCTCTTTCAAGAGAGCTGTGTGTCCTTTCTGAGCATGCAGGTTGGTCTGTGAAGTCAAATAATCCCTTGTATCTTGTGTCACACATGTGGCAGCCAGGCATCCTGATACACGCACAGCTTCAACATCAGCATGGTCCTCTTTCAGGGATATATGATAGAGCCCTGGAATGAGAGCTGTATTTGAATTCCTTGAGAGCCACAGGAAATTCAAGACTAAGCTCTTGCGAAGTGTTGTATGAACAGATCAATATCTTGACATTTGTTTAACTGGTGGGAATCTAGATAGATGGTATTTGGTAACGCACATCACTTTATCTCTCATTATTTACTATTTCAGCTAAAACTCCATTTCATCCTGTTTTGCAGGTTTTCAATTACATCTAAATCAAACCTATGGTACTTCAAATAGGATAAATTAACTGATGTTAGTATAAAAGAGAACCTTCTTTCTTCTTTGCATTGTCAGAACTAGTGGAGTACTGATTCTCAGATGGCTTGTGGTGGTATGCAAGTATGTTCTTCCATTACAGCCCAAACATATTAATAGACAGGAAATAAGCACCCATGGTCCTACAATGGATACCACTGGCCCTGAGTTATGTTCTTCTGTAGTATCACTTTCTGCATCTTCCTGCACTTGGAAGGACAAGGAAAAAAAGAAAGAATTGATACAAATATCTATCATGCCATATAGATTCTCAGTGGATTGCATTCACACCTAGGAAAGAGACTGTTGCGTGAAGCATGCAAAGATAAACCTCATAAATGTATCAATGTTTTTTTTTTTTTTTTTAATTCCTTATTTAAAAAACAAAACAAAACAAACAACCTTGCAAATTTGATAGTCTAAAGGCTTTTACTTCTGCAGCTGAAAGGAGAAGAACAGAAAATAATTATAAAAAAAAAAAAAATAAAAGGAAGACATCAGGTCTGCTGTTTTTGATACACAAGGGTAGTACTGGATCCTTATGCGTAAGAAGTACTGAAGAACACTCTGTCCATCTTGCTATATTTTGTGATATTTAAGGCTATTCCCAGTGATCTTTTTCTTTTGTTAGCTTGTGATATGTACCACTTCACAATTAAAAGGTATCTGTCTGTTTCAAATTTGGGGAAGGATATGATACATTTTCACCATGAGATACAGTCACAGTTTTCCTGTGTCCAGAAGTGATCTTTAGGGATCTCTAGGGGATAGCCCATGCAGGAAAGTCTTTGCCATTTTCTAGTACTTGTGGTTTATGAGTCTCTGATTTCTGCCTCCTGTTCTGTTGCTCAGCGACTGGGGGGGGGTTGGGACAGGGAACAACAGAATGGGCCTGGGATGAACTAAAAATAAATGTTTCTGTCCACATTTTTATATCATATTTATATGTAGATGTGTAGAAGTTCAGGAGAAATAATGGTGATTATTATTGTCATACTGGTTGTACTTGTTTGCATTTTAATGAACAAGAAAGATTTTTTTTCTTTTTTGAATAGAATCCATTTCTGTCTCAGTATGACCTGAGCCACATTTGACGAAAAATAGATAAATATAACTAATATGTCTCTCCTATATTTACTGATCTGGTCACGAACTTTCATAATGTAAGGCCCATTTGTAGAACTTGTAAAAAGGCTTGTAGGAGACTAAGCCAAAAATATTTTTATCTCAATTTTCATCTTTCTTTTTCCCCAAACAGAAAATGTATAGTAATACCCTGGTTGGTTATTGACTGCAGCTGTAAAATACTTTGTTTCCTGACATTATGTCTCCAAATTTCAAGGCAGATCTGACAAGTGACAAGTGCTCCATGCCTCATTTGTACATGGGGTCTTTTTTTCTAAGCACACCATTGTCTTAAGATACAAATATGGGAATCAATATACAGATGCTTTTAACAAAAAGAGCTTTGTAAAGTATCTGCAGAATTAGCTTCCATGGAATCATCTGTCACTTTACTGACAGCCCAGCTTTTAACAATGATGGGATAAAGTGTTCAGTCTAAAGATTTATAATGTTTTAATTGTGATCTACTTTGTTGTATTTTGAGTGAGTCAGACCAGATGGTGTGAGGAATATATTAAATTGGGTGGTATAATCAAGATACAAGAGTCCTTTCCATCTTCAGGAATTTTTATTCTATTTATATTAAGTTAATCCTAATGTCTTAGATAATTGCATGTTAATAAAAACAGAAAAGACAAACACCCTGTTCCTTTGAATTGGAGCTAGCATGGGAAGGGGCATTGTTGTTGTTTTTAATTACTGTCATTTATTTTGAATCAGATACTTTTGCAGTTGTTATGTTTGATGTGAATGTTTAACGCAAACTGGACTTAACAGTTTGCAAATATATGGCAGATTACGTAAATCAGTGCAGTCCTATGAAATGCCAATAATAGATTCCTAGGCAGAGAATTGAAGCTTGTATTTGTGAATGTTTTGATGGTAGGAGTCTTCTATTTTAAATTTAATATGTGTCAGAGGCTCATGATAACAAACTGGTGCTTCTGTGGCTGTGAAATCATCACAGCTGTTGGTATTAATTAGTGCTGTATATCTGTCCTTTACAATGAGTGGAGATTATAGCACAGACAGACACACTTTAAAAGATGAAATAGCTAAATTGTCTCTGAATCTTTCTAACTTTGCATGTTTGACATTGAAATCATAGTAGGAGGGTGCGTGTGTCTTTCAGGATGGTATGCTTAACTTCATTCATAGGAACAGTCACAGCAGAGACATCAGCATGGTTCACACCCACTGACTACTCGTGTTTTGCTATTCGTAGATCCTTAGGGAAAAGTAGAATTCTATAAACACTTGCTTCTGCACTACCTGTGTATCTGTGAAAATGATTGCTGTTTTTCCAGTTCCTCCATCCTAGTTTATTTTATAGATGTTTCTTTCCCAGATGTATTGTTATGGAGAGATTTTGTACTTCTCCTTTGAGCCAGTAGCAGGAAGCAAGAAGATAAGCAAGAAGATAAGGAAAAAGAAGTTCCATAGTGATCATGAGAGAGAGACTTTTAGTGTTGATATTTTTCCTTTTTCTTATGGTAGCTGCTTCTTTCCACTGTTATTAAAAAAAAAAAAAAAAAAAAAAAAAAAAAGTGATTTTCTTTGTGCCTTTTCTGCATTGTCAGTAAAGATGTCACTGGGTTTGTGTTGCTTTTTCTATACACACACATATATATATATATATATATGAGCATGAAAAATGTATTTATAAATTGCTAGATTTTTGAAGCAAGTTAAAATCTGGAAGGTCAAGAATGGAGAAAGAGCACTCAGTGTGGTGTTTGTGCATTCAGCTGGTGTTTATTAGAATAGCTAAATTAGTCCGTGTTTGGAGGGTATACAGATACATTTTTTTTTCCAAGAGTCTTATAACTGTTTTGAGACTGGTAACCCCTAATATAACATTATGACAACATTTATATTCCTAATGTCTGAAAACTAATCCTGTGGGTATGATAATTATTCATTTTAAACACCCAACCTCCCAAATGCTCTATTTTAAAACTTGTTCCATGGAGCATGCATTTATTGCTTCACCTAATCAGAAATAACATATGTATACGATCCAGAATAATACATTTCTGAGGTGATAAATATTATACAAATTTCATCAATCTGTCCTCTTAGGAAAGAAGAAAGAAAGGAAAAAAAATGGCACAAAAGATACCTAGTTTTTATTATGGCTTTTAGACTACAATAATCTCAGCCTATTCTAAAGCCAAAGTATGGATGATGAGCAGCTGAAATCCAATTTGAATTCATAATACCACATTTAATTTATACTACCACCTGTCAATAGGAAATAGTAAGAGATGCATCTCCTGAGATATCCATAGGGAATGTTCAGTTATAATTAACCTCTCTTTCTTTTTTTTTAAGCTAAGTCTTTGTTATTGGAATGGGTTATTTCTGCCTTTTGCCAGTTTTGTAACAATATCTCACTAAATAGTAGTTGAACGTTAATGTATATTTTCTGTGAAACAGGACAGAAGATGTTTCCTCTCATCTTTTATGTTGATGACTGTCCATCTTTTTTCCCCTTTTGTCTGTGCCCCAGTAGAAACGGAATAGCCTTGCCAAATTCACGAAAGGCCTGACTTTTAGATCAGAATATCTCATCTGAAATGGGACTGGTGCAGCTCTTTCTTTTGAAAGAGGATGTCACAAATAGATGAAATGATGATGAAAGTGGGCATTGGCACAGATTTAACCTAGTCATTATTCTCATTAGGCTGTAATTTTGGATTCCTCTTTAGATGACAGCCCATGATGATAGATGACATCTACTCTGAATTCATATTATCATGCTTAGCATGTTCGAATAATATTTTCCAACAGTTGAAAGAGCGAACACATTTCTTCTAAGATGTTCATATAAGAAGTGCTCATATCCATCTATCCACAAATACTGTGGATAATACACGTGGCTGGTACTTAAAATCAGGAAGATAACATAAGAATTCTTCTGAACATAGACGTTTTGAGATTGAGAAGGAAAAAAATATGCAAAATCAAACAGTTAATGATTTTTCCCAATTCACCTGTATATCTCTTAATTCAAAAGCACTAAGTTTATTTCAGAGTTGCCACATGTAAAAGGATTATACTAGTTTGACAAAATTCCTGAGCCTTTGAAAATCTTTCTTGAAAAGATACATTTCACTGATGTTTTGTCACTTAATAACATACAGTGAGGAAATAATGCAGCTTCATCAATAGTTTCTTATGGGTTCTGTGATGATTCCCTTTAACATGAGACTCAAAAAATAATGCTAAAGAAAAAGCTTTTTAGGGAAAATTACTTCCCTTTCTTTTACACAAAGCTTGGAAAAGATCCGAAACCCAAAATAAATGCAAAAGTCTCTTGGCACCAGATTCAGTGTGCAGGCTCCATCTCAGCCTGTATTCTGAAGCAAACTGTGTTTCGTTCCCCTTTGTGTTTTCATTTAAAATGCGATGTGACTGTCATAAATGAACACGATTTAGACACATCGGCTGCCTTTTTTTCTCCAAAATCCACAAATCCTGCCAGTTACACCAACCACTATCACAGCTCACTAGGTATTCTTCACCACGCTTACGGTCTTGCAGCGAAAGCTCCACGCAGTCCTACTGCTGATCTCCAAGATGCAATTATAAGCAGTGAACATAGACTGAGGTTTCATGAATGTTCGTTCAATAGAGTTTAATTCTGTGGATTGTGATTGTTGGCTAGCAGTGGTTTTGGTAATAGCTTGTGATTTGGAGCAAGTTTTTTTATTATTCCTTGTAATTCACCTTTATATATAAAATGTTGATAATACTTGTTGTGGTTTATAACTATGAAAGCAAGGGATAATGTGTTTATATTGGCCATGTATTATTTATTCTGTGCAGTGTTAGGATGATTTGATATCAATAATATTTTTTAAAAAAATTCAAAATGGAAGCTTACGTGCTACAGAATTTCTCAGAATCCTGCTGGTAACCCAAACACCAGAGCAACCAGTTCCTTTTCCCTGTTCTTACTCAGAAAAGCAAAGCAGGCAGTGAAATTGTACTACAACAGCACAGAAATGAAACACACAGCAAAGTACTCCTTCTCCCTAGGTCTTAAACTGTGAAAATTCTTGCTTGTACTTAAGAAGACTTTGAATATTTAAACCTGTTATCACTGCAGTCTATATAAAACAAAGAGTATAGCCAAAGGCAGTATGTTCTTAAATTTTCCAGTGTGGGAATGGCGCTTTGTAGCAGGAAAATGTAACAGTATTAACTTATAGACTTGAAAAGTATAGATTGGAAATGTAGATTGTCTTTGTAAAACAGTGGTTTATCTACTCACATAGCTGATCTTAAATTGAACAATAATCAGTTACCATTTATTTGCCAAATTTAACTAATCTTAATTTTGAATCTTTTTCACTAAGCGTTCTTACTCTGTTTTTGCTGTTTTTGAAGGAGGACAATCCAACCTCTTTCTTCTACCTATCTACCTAGCGTGTGGCTTTCATCTTTGTAATTGATGAATAAAGCATTTATCCTCAGATAAATCCAGATTCATCTGTTGGAGCAGCTGAACACATCTTCTGCATCCCACTGGTGTGTCTTTCTAGAGTTCAGAAAATGCTCGTACCGCTTCGAACCAAGTCTCAGATACACTGGAAAGCATGCTTGCGTGTTCTTGTTTGCACTAACTCACAGCAGCATGAAGCAGTGGTTAAGCTTTACAGGCAAAGCAGGGAATTCAGAAAAGGTAAACAATATTTGGTGTGATACGAAATTCTTTGCCAAAAGCGAAGTTTTAACTTCTTCAGCTGGTAGTTAAGTGGCTGTGTATGAGACTGAAATGCAAATGATTTACCCAGGTTTTACTAGTATCTAGTAGAAATTTCCTGGGTAAATTGAGTAGTTAGGTGTACAGATGCATACTTGCACTTTTTGTTGCAAGTATTTAGTTTTTAGAGCCTGTTGAAGGTCCTTATAAATACAGCATGCTTAATATTGCTTAATAGGGCTAAATTAATAATATGTATTTTCCTGCTAGATCTTTGTAAGCTGATAAGCTTGAGAAACACTAAGTCACTGCTCATTTTCAATATGTGATGAGTTTAGCAGCCCAGTTCTTAAAGCAGAACTTTTCTTCTGGCTTGACCAGAAGGAGCTGGTTATGTCTATGCACCATTTCATAACTAACATATATAAGTGATTTCCTGCTTGCTGAAGAAAGCACAACCAGCTTTACTAGGTGATCATTAAGTGTATTTTCCTGTTGACCTTTGTTGTTATGGAAGACAGAAAAGGTGCCAGTCAGCAAATCAATGACCAAGAAATTGATTTTCCTCAGGAACTGATTTTATCCTGAAATTTTGCATTGATTATGATTAAATGAGAGGTGAATTTCTCTCCTTGATATCAGCACTACTGAGGATATAACTTGCAGTGGTGAGGACAGAGATCTCTGTATGTAATAGACCTAATGCATCAAATGTAATGGTGTGAGTGATCTCATACAATTATTTCCAAGGGGTGTTGAGTCCACATGCTATCAGCATTAGTGTGCAGATGCCACAAGAAACCTGAGACTATAATTTCCACATCCAATTCACATAATGGATATGGAAATAGAAGTAATTTCAGATAGCAGATAGATATCCCAAGCCAATAAAAAACATATATAGCTCAATTTCCTCTTCAGCACTGTAATAGAAGGTAAACAACCTTTCAGATACAGTATAGTACCCACATTGCTCTGGGCGCCTGCGATGTTATACCTTTGAAAGAATTAACAGTTGTGCAATATGAAAGGTATCTTCCTAAACTGGAGACAATGCTGGATTTTATGTCCTTTTAGTTTATTTCAGGCTTTCACACTCAGTGATGTCCTAACACAGTTTTCACCAAATGCAGAAATGTAAAAGGAAAGAAAGCATCTGACGTGTAGTTCCAGAAAGATCTTGTTTATGGATGCAAACTGATTTCCATTTATACTGCTTAATATGATCGAAGAACGTAAGTTTTACTTTGTAACGATGTAGAATATTTTGTTGTTACCACTGAACACAGTTCTGGATCCCTACTGCATGAGGGGGTCTGTGTTCGTTTAGGAATGGTGAAGCCTGGGTGTTTTCTCTTTGTGTGGCTGTGGGGATACTGATGAAGTTCCACACCTACGGACACATTTTTAATGAGTTGATGCAGTGATGGGGGCTGGGGGAGGGGTGTCAACTTCTATCTACTTTGTAAAGATAAAGGGAGTGATGCCTATATTTATGATTCTCCTGTTTGTCTACCTTGGTCAAACGTTTTAGATTCAAGATTTTCAGGGCAGGCACGACACAGGGAGATGCCCTGCAGTAAATATACTTAATGACAGCAATGCATATGCTTAAAGGCTTCAATATTGGTTTGAAAAGGATTTACCTAATCAACATGTTTCATGTTGTTAGTAAGGCTTTAATATTTAAAATTACATAAATGTTTACAGAAATCAAATTATAACTAGTCAGTGAGTTCTTAATGAGATTTGAAAAGTAAATGAATATATGGTGGTAGTTTCCTTTAGAAAATATAATCATTGAGTCTTTGTTATTTATATGAAGTTGGAATAATTTCAACTCTGTGCAGAATTCCTCCGTATTCACATGCATTTCCAATCGAGATAGTTACTGATAACTCGAGCATCCTATTTTGATGAAGTGTCTTCAATTAAAAAACAGGGATTTTAATAGGCTTACGAAGCAATCGTGCCACCTGAATTTGGTCATTGGTATCTTTAATTTGGTGTATTAATACAGAGTAGTGTGTGTCACAAATATAAATGACTAAGCAGCCACAAGCACTGATGCATTAACCCTTAAGAAATGTGTTTGAGGGAAAATAGATTTTTAACTTAGAACTGTGTAGGAGAAAATCAGCATGCTTTGCTTCCAGAAGGTGTCTGTGGTGTTTCAGAAATTTTGTTTTCCAGAAATAACTGATGGATAAAACGTAAAGTGCTTTTCAGATTAAGTTCAGGTAATTTCAAAAGAACTTTTACAAAAAAAACTTTTACGAATTCAAAAGGTATATTTTAGCAATTTGGACTCATTCTTAGAATTTTTTTTTTTACTTGATATTTATAAATTTATGCAATTTTAAGAGTTATTAAGCAGAAATCCCATGATGGTTTAAAACCTCCTGCTTAGAAGGTCATATGTAGTCATTTGCTTATGTCAAGGCATTGAAATTTAGAATCTTGCTTAACTTATTGGGCCAAAACACGAAAGAGTTTTTCTGTCATCTATCTCTGAAGGCCAGTGCAGTGAAGATAAAATTCCATCTAATTCTCAAAGATATCTATCTGGGATCAAGGGAAACCATTCACTGTATGACAACTTTATTATAAGCAGTATGAACAAATGATAGTAGCTGAGTTCTGTGATTGCATTAATATGCCTTGCTTCTTAAAACAACTGTATTCCAGTTCAAAGCAGGTACAGTTACAATTGATTGAACACTGAATGGTGTTAGGTCCATTGGCTGCATAAACCTAAGAAGAAGTTTTCATAGAATTCATACCTAGCTATGTTAAGATCACTTTGTCTTTAGTTTACTATTTTAGCGGCTGAAAAGACAATATTTTTTTCATTGTGTATTTCTGTAGTGAGGACTTTATTTCACTACTTGATCTTATGGGCATTTACTGTTTTATGACTTCATCTCAGCTTCTTCATTACTTATAAATCACACTTCATACTTAAGCAATTAAAACAAGCAACAATTAGCTTATTACCCCCGTGATCCATTGCACAATAATTGCAGTTGAGAATTCATTTTAACATAATAAAATGGAGAACATTAGAAATCATTTTGTGCAGAGCCAGCACTGGTTTGACAATAAGTTTTATGGTGGTTGAGTACCTTGTGCTCTAATAAAAGCAAATAGATTTTCCATTATTGCAAACTACTCAGCTAGTCCCAGCCAGGCAAATGGTGAATCTAAGTAAAGAGTAAATAACCATGTTGGTAGAATGTTTTTTTTTTAAGTTAAAAAAGTAAAAACAGAATGTTTATTTCCCATCTTATTGATAACTACATGTACTCTCAGCTAGGTTAACTAAGAAAAGAAAACCTTTATAAGTAAATCTGCAATTCTAACATTTGTTAATTGCACTAAGGTCATCCTCACAAACAATAGCAGTAAATCGAAGGACATGGAAATGAGAAGCTTGCATTGTATCAATGCCTATATTCAAAATGCCAGAAAAGCCTTTTCTTAAGTTTTCAGCATACTGCAAAACTTGCTGAGGAAGTCTTACAGTATTTCAGCTGAACTGAGACCTGAATCAAGGCCCAGTGAAGTGATTACTAGCTTTCTCACTGACTTTGGTGGACAAAGTCTTCTCTCCTGAATACCATTCTTGTTCAGTACTGTGCTATGGGAAATTATTAGTCAAGTGCCTTAGCAAATAATGTTAATAGTGAATAGTGGATGTCAGTTTTATTAATCTCTACCAATCTACTTGCTCATAAGTGAAATCTAATATCTTTTATTTTTAGAGATAATACTATGTTAGCATTTTTTTTTTGTATGTTCTGATACTTCACATAGATGTTTATTTTCCCCATTTCTTATTTTCCACTAAATTTATTTACTACTTCTCATATTTAGGGCAGTGTGTTTTATTTCAGTGGTGACAATTAATTTACTTTTTTAGAGAGGACATTCAGAGACCTTGGAAACTGGCAATCCATTTTTACTTCTTCCATTTTATTTATCCAATTCCATTTGAGTGGCACAATGGAAGGAGAATCTAAAGACAACAGATCTGTATGTGGATATTTCCCTCAAATTTATGCATCTTTCACTGAATTACATAGTTAAAGTATTTATTTAACATTGCAGAATGCTGTTGTGGAAATTATACTCTTATTGTGAGGTACAAAGAACAGTTTGCAAAGTGCTACCAACAAGTAAGACCTCAGATGCCCTTTGCTTTTACTCACGTGTATTGAGCTGTTTAGGACAGAGACCTCTATTTCCTTTCTAACAGGAATTATTAAGTATTAATATTTGAAGAGAATTTATAAACATGAGATAAATGAACATTTTACAAGAGTAGATAATGAATAAGACAAGGGGGACTGGTTTTGAACTAGAGGGGGGGAGATTTAGATTAAACATCAGGGGGAAGTTTTTTGCTGAATGTGTGGTGAGGTGCTGGCACAGGCTGCCCAGAGAGGTTGTGCATGCCCCGTCCCTGGAGGTGTTCAAGGCCTCCTTGGATGGGGCCCTGGGCAACCTGGTCTTGTACTCAATCTAGCGGCTGGCAAGCCTGCGTGTGGTAGGGGGTTGGAACTTGATGGTCCTTGGGGTCCTTCCAATTCAAGGCATTCTAGGATTTCTATGAAATTCCACGTAAGTCTCTAAGAAAAACTAGCGTGCACTTGAAACGGCATGGAGAGGAAACTAAACTGCTACAGGAAACATGCCATTTGAATTCATTGCTTTCTCTGGTGAATAGCAATGACTCAAGGACTGGGATTGTGATGATTCTATTACAGAAAAGTACTGTAACAGTTTAGGAGACAGTCAGGAGACACTTTCATGTTACATGTCGCCAGATCTGGTTAGAATTCCTTTCTGGAGTGTTCGTCCCTTCCTAAACACACATTTCCCAACATGTTTTGAATGTTCGTTGTCAGGAAATTTTGTTTCAAATCTTCCTCTGTCTTTCAAATTTTAACTCCTAAGACAATTACAATTTTTCTCAGAAGTAAACAATTACTGAAATTTGTTGAATATTCTTTTGGGAAATGATTTTGAGACAAAATTTCAATCAGTGCTCTATTCTAACCTGTCCTAATATTTGAAGTGTAATTACAGGTGCAGAACTGAGAATAGAAAGCGTTGTAAAACTGCAGTTGTGGATTGTTTGCTGTAAAGCACAATGCTGAAAGTATTTTGAATAGGTTCATTCTGAATGTTTTTATCTAGAAGAAAAATAATCTGTCCATAAATAAGACATTTAATTTAGTAATTATTAATGACATTGGAACAGAAGTAGAATGGAGTAGAATGCTTTGTTCCTGATAGAATCATTGATTTAGCTTAGTAGAAAATAAATACAATAAGTTAGCCAACAATGTTGAGAAGTCAAAACCATTTTATAGAGAAGTAATGCCCTTTCCTCTGCCCTTTACTGTTCTGCCTATTTGGAATAGCAAACATTTAACCTCCGTGTTAGCAGTGATGATAATGGTCAATTGTACATCATAATATTTCAGAGAGTGTACAAAAAGCTATTTAAAAATATGACAAGTAAATAATACATAATTAGTCAAGTTTTCTGAATCCACTGACAGAAAAAAATAACAAACCTTATTCTAAGTTTAAAGGAAGAGTTGAACAATTATTCTGGAGCTTTATACACTGTATTAGCTTAAGAACAAATAATGTTTTGTCAAGACTGTATGTGAAAGTTGCATTTTTTTTTCCTCTATATATTTTCCAGTCTGTATGCTTTGACTTCTGGCTTTCTTCAAAGGAATTCATTGTGAGGATGAGTTATAGCATGTTTTTGAAATGCTGACTGTCTTACGTAAGCCTGGTGATAGCACTGTGTCCTTAGCATTGTAATTCTCCTTGAGGGGAGCTCTGATCTGTTTTTTATTCCTGACTCCTGACCTGGTGTTTGAATGTTAGCAGTAAGTGGTTTCTGTCTCACATCTGTCAGGTCTCAGAGCAGTACTCAATAGGCTCTTAATCGAGTTGCAGTCTACACCTTGGATTAGCTAATGTACTTTGATTTTAGATGAGACACTGATTTTATTTTCCCTCTAAATAATGACAAAAATGAGAACTGGTTACCAAACCATCTTTTCAAATGATTTTTTTTTTATTTTTTCCAAATAGAAAATGTATCATACAGATCATATGGACACAGTTCCCAGCTTTTACCTAAAACTTCCCTTCCTGCTGATGGGAAGAAGTTCTGAGCAATCAGTACCAGGCTTCTTTTCTTTCTTACTGTCTCCTTGCATAACTTCAGAAAAATAATTATTTGGTCCAGTAATGATGTCAGTTCCCTACTTTTCTCCTGATATCTCTCTCCTTTCCACAAATATGTGGACTTTCATCTAGTGTTCTGCTGAAACTTCAGCTCCTGAAAGTATTAGGAGGAGGACTCATTTTATGAGTGCTGAATTTGGATTTATTATATTACTATTTTGGCACTTTTCTCCGTTCTGTGGAAGAAAAACATTTTTTAGAATGTTTATGTATTTTTGCGTGTTTATGTATCTTGCAAGTGAATGAATGTGTCCTCAGTATGTAGGTCACTATGTTCATTATACTGTTTTATTATTCTCTGCTTCCCCTGTCGGTATGTTGTGAGACCTTCATGTTCCTCTTTGAGGTGTCAGCAAAAAGCACGGATTGTTCTTTTATTGTTTTGCTTCCACATTTTCCCACAGTTTTCTTCTGTGTAAAAAGAAATTTAAACATGCCATTATAGTGACCATGTAGAATTAGACCAAACATCTGCATTAACTCAGCATCCATCCAGTACTTGTAACCTGTGCCTGCACCTGAATCTGACACTCCACCTCTGATGGTGGCCAACAGTTGAAGTCAGGAAAGAGCATAAGCGCAGAACAAGCATGTTTCTGCACACATCTTCTCCAGAAGTGTTCCAGCCTACTGCTTTTCCTTTGAAGATGCTTTGTTTCTCCTTTCACTCAAAGAACTTCTCTAAAGAATTAAGTAGTTATTAGATGAATTACTGGAAATATCTGAAATAAACTCTTCATTTTTCATAGTGCTTTGAACTGTGACATTGCAGCCTTCCATCACACATCAAGTTTTAATGAACAATTATACCTTTCCTCTGAAATATTTCTAAGTTTGGAGTTAAGAGGAAAGACTGACAGTGTATTAGTTCTACTGGCAACATTTTCACAAAGTTAGCTTTTTGAAATGCTGGTTTTTTTGCTTCTTCATTGATTTGAAGTATCTTAAGAGTTTGGTTTTTTTTCTCATTGGTTCTTTACATCAATGGAGATTCCAGAAATCATTGTATTGTTTTATGATTTTGTGATTAACACTAATGAGTGAGCAGCATATATCAAGCCCCTCAATGAGGCATTTATACCAAATCTATACGTAACTGCAGTGATCAAACTTACTGTTCTGCACTGACTCTTCTCATTTCCCTAGCTTATTATAGATTTCAGTGAAAAAAACTTTGTGCATTTGTCTTGAGAAAATAACAGTTGAACATATTCTGATGGAAACTGTTCTAAATACCACCCTTTCTCCACACTTTAATAAATAATATATGAATAGAGACACCACTTTCTAAGGAGAAGGTGCTATTCAGAAACAGTAATAATTTCTGTAGGTAGTGAAATACGAGTGATCATATTTGATATAGACAGTTGAACAAGTTAGTCACTGTACAAAACATATAGAGAAGCAGACCAATTATATCATTTTTGATTTTGTATGCTTTTAAATACTTGCTTTTTCAATCCTAAAAAGTTCTCCAGGACAACTGGAAAATAATTCCCAAGTGTACACCTTATCCCATGTTCCAGGTTGTAAAAAAGGACATTAAATGGCATTAGTATGAGCATCTGTCCGTAAAGGACATCAGCCACCAGTTTTGTACTGCTGACCAGAGGCTCACTCAGTCCATATTCCACTCACTTTACTGTTCATTTACCCGGTCTGCTTATCACCAAGATGGCTACAAGGACATGCTGAGACACTGTGTGAAAAGCCCTGCTGAAATCAGACTGCACGACATTTGACAACCTCTCCTTGACCATAGTACCAGTCAGGCTGGTGAGGACTGATTACTCCTTGGGCAGCTGTCCAGCTTTACTCATCTCTATGCTCCTTGTTATCTTCAGTCAATAGTTAGTGACAGCTTGTGCCTCCAATTGCCACTCTAAACAGAAGTGCAGTTGGTTGTTTTTGGATGTTCTGAGGCTTCCTCAGCTACTCATTGAACTATCTGAACAGATGAACAGATCTTTGAAGGTAAAAATAGCAGACCCAAAGGATTGTGCTGAATGAAGCTTCAGAGCTCTTGGTGAAGTCTGGATGCCATATTCATGAGCCATTAAATGTTATTGGCATGAGTAACCTTAATCTTAACCATGCACAAATAAAAAGTCTGATCAAACATAAGCTGCACTTAGAGTGTGGGATTTTTTCCTGTATTTCTTTTCACTTTTCTGAGTAGTCTGCCATTTTGCTCTGGAACATCAGGTTTGTATAGAAATGCTATCTTTGCAGAAAAACAGCATAACTTCAATGATACAGAATCACAGATAGGGGTTGGAAAGGACAGTGATCAAGCCCAACACCCTGCTAAAGCAGATTCCTAACAGTATGTCACAGATAGGCATCCAGATGGGTCTTGGATATCTCCAGTATTCCTATTCAAATATTCCTATTCAAAGTAGCTGGGGAAGAAGTGGAAGATAATTCCACAATTAGAGTCACCTTTTAATTTTTTTAGAAGATCTGCCAGTGCACTGATTTTCTTGTCTGCAATATTCTTTTGCTAAATTGCATGGTTATGAATATTAAAAAAAATACATATATATTTTAAACATTTTAGACTATACAGTACAGTAGTCTATAGAATGGGTTTAGTATGAGCACTCCACACAATGCTTCAGCAGCATATAGTTAAGTAAGAGCCTCTACTGTATAAAAATGTTACACAAAATTAATGCAATAAAACACTGGGACAAATTATCCTGTCTATGTACAATTAAGAAACAGCAGTCTTCACAGTCTTGAGAATTTAAATTTTTTTAATGAATCCTGTATAAGTGTTGTTAGCTCTACCTGAAGTTGCCTATAAGCATCTTGATTTGTAATAAATTTACTTATGTACATAAATGAAAGTAATATTACATTTAACCAGGCTCTATCAGAAAAAAATAACGAAGTTAAGGATGATAATGGCAAGTCTGTAATAATTTCTCTTTTGGATAGTTAGTTTACTTTTTAAGGTTACTGAATTTTAAGGACATTCAGTTTTTTTGTCCTGTTACAGCGGAGAGCTGTGTACCCGATTCAGGTTTATGAGTGTTATCCATCTCATTTTGAAACAAATTTCAGAAGTGCTTATGGAGGGGGGCTTATGTTCTTTAATATCTTCTTTATCAACAAAGCACTCCTATGCATTCTGAATCGGTTATTATGCAGCAACTCAGGCAAATCCAGTGCCCTGAAGTATCAACATGATCATAAAGAACAAAATCAAGGGTGAATCTTGATTAAAAAAAAAAACCAAAACAACCCTGTAACTATACACTCATAATATCTCTGAGAGTCTGAGTGCAGACATATTTAGAAATCATAGGTATAATTCATATTATATTTTTGTTATTCGTTTATGAAGTTCCTTTTAAAGTCATTGTTTCTCCTGAACTACTGAACTACTTTACAATTTAGTCTTTACCATCATGCATTGATATTACTGTCTATTTTGTATGATGCATACAGAATACATAAACTTTGCTTTGTATCTTAGTTTCAGGGTTTTATTTCCTAATCATATTAAAGAGCAATTTTTGTAAGAACAGGTGAGAACTGGCAAAACATTCCAGTTCTTCCTAGTCGTTTTAAGGTGTCCTGCACATCTAATGTCTGTGTCCTGCTACTCAGAGGGAAGGATGCATGGGATCCCTTGAGTTTTTTAGAGGATTCAGATAGAAAGACCACCCTACTCTCTAGGCGTTGACTTACCTACAACTTTTCTACACACCAAGTCCTGTCATCAGCTGTTACCATTTGTCCTGCTACCTTTAAACAACTTGGATGTTTTCAGCTAGTATTGGAAAGCATCACAAGCACAGCTGGCTGATATCAGCTTTCCTGAGAAATTGTTATCACAAGAATAAATGTTAGAAAAATCATAAATGAGGAGGTGGCCATTTTATAAAGCAGAATGAGAAAACTTACCTTAATATCTGTTTGTTTTTATTTGTACTTCAGGAAATTCTTGCAGGTTCTCATATGAAGACTGGATTGCATTGTTCATATTGGGAATATCTACAAATAGATTTATATCACAGTCTATTAAATAATGAATCTCAGACCACTTTGCAATTTACTATTTTTAGCCTGTCAATGACAAAGTTCAGTAAAGGACTCCCATAATCAAAGCCTATAATGAAACCTCTGCAGCAGAACTCTCCTGAGGAAAACTGGTTAGCTGAGAACGATGGCAAATGTCAACATGTATTTTTTCAGATAATAAATCTTTTTTTTGTTGTTGTTGTTGCTCTTTTCCTCTATAACACAAAGCAAAAACATGCTAGTAAAATATTAAATCTTAACTGCATAAAAAGCTGAAAATATTTGTTTAGTTAAACAACAGAATTTAACACTTCAGTATAATTCACCTACGAGAATGCACTTTGACTGGAAATAGTAAGTAGTAAGCTACCTCATCTTTCTCTAGTTTTTAAAATGCCGTGTTCTTTGGGTAACGTTATCGAGGAACATTAGGAAATTGATAAATAGTATTCTGAAGCTGATATTTTTATTAGACACGATTGTTGCTTTTCCTAAAAAAAGATAACTCCTCTAGGGAAAAGACCAGCTTTTCTTTGTTCCATTTAATGAAGTTTAAATGACAGACTCTGAGAAACCCTTGCTCTTGCTGTTCAGTAGAACACTGAACAGCACTAGGAGCTTTGCAGTGTACAATAACTTCATCTGACCAGCACAAAGTCTGTATGATTTAATGCAGGGGATGGAGGAAAAGAAAAGGAAAGGAATAGATTTCATTTTGGATTGATTCTTTTCTTTTTCTCAACTATGTCTGGTGTGATGAGGAGTATTCTGCTCAGTGCTCAAGTAGAGGATCATTCTTGAGACCATACAACATGTAGAAAATGCCATGCTATTTTGATAATTTCCCAGACACAACTGTGTAATAATTGCATGTCTGGAATGGGTGAAAGCATGAGGCAAATACAATTTGAATAAGTTTTTGTTTAATAATTGTATATCGTTGTGTGTGATTGGCTGTGTTATACAAGCATACAGAATGTAAGCAAGCAGGCACATTTAATAAAAAAAGAGATGTTACTGCACTGAGTTCCCTCTTTTTCCACAAATTTCAGAAATGCATTTTTATGATTCCATCCATTACGAATGTTTTCTCTTCCAAGGCATAGCCTCGGAACTAAAAGCATTGGACACTGTGTTGCATGGAAACTTTAACTCCGGTGGTATATGTTTCCCCAAACACGCTGTGCTAATGCTGTGTGTGACTAAATCTTACTCTTTTCCTACGTTAGAGCTGATATTCCCAATATTTGTACTTTTTGGTTCAGGAATGGTGATACATTGTGTTGCTGAGCATCAGCCATGCACACCAGGGCTATGTGAGTGAGCTGCTTGCAGTCCATCTCCATCCTTATGCTCATCTGACCAGTGGAGAATTGGCTGCCTGAAAATTCTTACTTCATCAGAGGAGTTTCAAAGTCAGAATTTGTTGATAAATGGGCACTGCAAATTAAAATTAAATAAATAAAATTAAATTTTAACTTGTTTAGAACAGATTGCACAAAGTGATGAGTCTACTTTTGTACAAACTCCATTTCAGGAATATATGTGTTAGAATCACAGAACATATAGGAAGGGACTTGTGTAATTTCAGGGCTTTAATACACAGTTGCAACATTTTTTTATCAATCTTAATTGAATCTTTAAAGATACTTTTAAAGATATAAACATACTTAACACATCAACCTATACTTTAAATGCAAGTGATGTAATTCAGGGATTTGCACAGATTCAGTTTCATCACTTTTAAATCTGTTTTTTTATATTGGTTCAACTTCACACATGGACTTAAATTTCTTAGCTCATCTGTACACTATTAATTCACTATAATTTTATAATTTTAATTTAATTATAATTTTAATTCACACTTAATTCACTATAATTTTTCAGTTCATGGATAATATCTTTCAAAAAGACAATCTTTGATTACAGAAGAGATCAGTTCTTCCAGTCTTAATTATTTAGCCAGACAGTCTTTCAGATTACAACTTGGTAAAAAGCATCGGCCTGGATTCAGGCTTAAACTGATCTTGCTGTCTCTGTTTTGTGACAACAAACCATTGCTCAGATTCTTAATTTTTGGTAGAAATTAAGAATGAAAACTCTGATGTCATTTTGGCAGGAGTCAAAACACATGCCTGTCTGTAGGACAGCTGGAATTGTGTATGCTGTGCCTCCAAGTACCCTAACCTATCTTCTTTGTAGAAAACAAAAATGACATAGAGAAGGAGGCTGTGTAACTTCTCAATTCCTTGCTGGCACATTAACACTTTGGAATAGATTAACTTTATTTCTTCCTCAATAAAATGGGAATTATGCTATTTACCTTCAAAGAGAATTGTGAGCTTAACTTCACTAAAGGTTTTAGGTGCACAGTAAATTTAATGCAGGAGGTTGTATAAATGTCCAGGAAAGAATCAGTGAAATCAATCTATTAGGACATACTTAACAGTAGCTTACAATGGATAATTATCTATTGCTTCACTGCTACTGGGCAATTATATTGCCAGTAAACTAAATTACTCCATCTGTGGGCTATGTGTCTCTAGGATATTCAGCTAATTACATTACAGTGTATTTTTACTCATGTGAAGCAGAAATATTGAGCTGCTACAAGATTGAATAGTGAATGTGGAGGTGTGGTAGAGATACAGCTCATTGTAAAATGCCCTCATTCATCACTCAATCTTGTCTCCCTTACCTGAGGCTCTGAATGACTTAAACACCATTCTGGGAACTTTATTATACACTTTGCTATAACAGAAGGAGAGTTGGGATTGTCTCCTTCTAGATGAGTATTTTGGATAATTTTGCATGTCTGGGTCCTGCCTGAGCAAGCAGTGTGTGAGACAGAGCTTTATGAAGCAGCAAGAAGTGGGTATATAGCAATAACTGTATCCTTCGCATTCTGATAGCAAAGAAGAAAAATAAAATTGTTTTGTCTTAAAATTCTTGGAAGTGAATATTCAACAATTGCATAACCCAGACTTTAGGCTTCCAAAATGTTTACTGTACTTCGAATGTGCAACAGTGTAGAGGTAATTAAAACAGTCAGAAGAAAATTCCTGACAAGTTGACATTTTCATAACAAATAAAGAATCTCCAGATATTTATAACTTTCTGTCAAGGACAATTTATACTGCATGTCATATTACAATATTTAATTTGTTTTTGTTGTCATAATGTATTAGCTCTAAAAGACTTTTAATATTTCAGCATCTGCTTCATTGCCCAATCAGTACTGAAAAAAAAATTCAATAGTGAGTGTACACAATATGCTAAGCATGTCCTTTGGATTACTCACCAGCTACCTGTAGGTATCTTACTTGTACACAAAGTTTGCTTCTGTAGCAGAATCTGTTCGAATGGAATCTGGAGCAACAGAGCAGGAAACCAGCAGGTTTCACTGCTGCTAGTAGTCATACCTAGTATCAATCTCGTGTCTGTGTTTCTACTGGCATAAGTTCTGGTATGTATTGTTAGATGTATCGTGTTATTCTGAACGAGCAAAGGGGCAGAACTTCTCTTTCAGGGAAAATGGTTCCTTAAATAGCCATTAATCAAGCCTGAATCACGGTCTTCTGTACACCTATACACTGTACACTGTTTGGTTTTCATAAATGTTCAGCAGATGTCAGTTAATATCAATGGGTGCCATTTTTTCTGTGTGGAGAAATTCATTTCCACACTTTTGTTTTATACATACTTTCACATCTGATGCCATTTTTGTCATCTGCCACACGGCAACACAATGTGATGGAATATTTCTGGGACATTTCAACCTCTACTGCTATCCCATCAACATCCACCTCTGATGTCACGGGTCAACATAATAAAATAGGAGGCAT
Organism: Centrocercus urophasianus; assembly: GCF_019232065.1. Lineage (NCBI taxonomy): Eukaryota > Metazoa > Chordata > Aves > Galliformes > Phasianidae > Centrocercus > Centrocercus urophasianus. The sequence continues at coordinate 3,958,535 of NW_024884822.1, read as the reverse complement.
TACTTTCAGAGCATCCCTCTTAGTTTGCAGTTCTCCCTTGTATCAGAAATCCAGGGAATTAAAATTGCTATCTGTAGCTCACTTGTAAGAAACATCTGAGCGAGACTTACTCATTTGAACAGATGCAAGCTTCCGGCTCAGAATTTTGTTGTTGTATATGTCTCGGTCATTACAGATATCTTAATTATTTAGAGAGTTCAATTAGAACATAATTTCTGTTGTAGATTAGATCTCCTTGTGATGGTTGTGAAATAGTCCATTTTATTCAATAATAAAAAAAGCTAAATTATTCCAGAACAAGAATAGGATAATAAATATAAGGTCTAATTATGATAGTATTGCTAAGCCTACAGTTTTTTTCAGTCCTCCTCTAATTATCAAAATTTTGCAGCCGTACTGAAAATATGACACCACCGCCTGGATTGATAAATCGGAAATGACAGAATTCAGAACAGTGCTTTGAATCTGTACCAGAGGTTAAAACTATTAACAGTGAAGTAGCTTACTGAAATTAGACTCCACTTGAAGCAAATTGATGTCATTGATTTGTATGACAGGCTGTAGTACTCAGCCTTATTGAATGAGAGCGTATCTATACTAAGCAGAGGGTGCTGTCACCTTGATTTTTTTTAAGACAATCCCACTGTTAAATTTTCCACCGTTAAATTTCAATTAAACAATTTTGGTTGGAAAAAATGTTCTATATGTCTTTTATCTATCCTGAGCTTCTGGAAAAACAAACAGGCTTTTCCATATTTGGCATTTATTAATAATAGTTTGAATACCACTGCGCTTTTTAAGCTGAGTGTGGTGGAATTCTCATGTGGGATTATTAAATGAGTCGATTTGCATTCTAATGAGAACAAATGTTTGGGATTGCATTGTTAAAATGCTAAAACGGTGTGTGTATAATTATTTTGCAGCTTAGATTCGCAGAACTCATTTCCCCAAACTCTTTTTTTTTTAATAACTAAAGAGACAGAGCATACTGACGGCTGGAGGGGAGGTGATTAGGGTAATTTAAACTGTTCACAAATGACTTTGCTACTGAATGAAAGCATTTCTTTGGCTTTGCTGTGTTCCTTTCATTATCTTTAAGCGGCTGCAGTGTTGAGTCCCATAAGAAGTCTCACCAAGCTCTCTTTCCTTGTACTATTTCTCATTTGTATTGATTAATCATTTTGTAATTCCATTCTAGGTTGCCTTGCTCATCTTTAAGGCATGTGCTGCCTTTTCTTTGCTTGTCTATCCTGTAACGGTTATGTTGTCTCGTCTAATACCTTAGCTTTATCACTGCAAGTCAAGCTTTAAAACATTAATCCCTTCATGCTTTAATTTCATATTCTATTACCAGAATGAATGCAAATACTGTTTCCTTTTTGCTCCTTTTTAATCATCTTCACTACAGCTTTTGCAAATGGTCCAGGAGTAAAGTAAGCTTTTTATTACAGTCAAAGTCAAAGATTTGTTCAGCTACACTTTTCATATATTTTTCTACAACTGTTGCCAAACAAGAATTGTTTACTGCAGGCTTCTGAGATGTTCTGCTGCCTTTCTATTCCCCATTTCAGGCACTGCATAGCAGCATTGTTTAAAATACTGCTTTCCTTAAAAAACTGTGTGTTGCTGAAGGTAAATTACCATGAGTTACTGTAGGGAGGTTTAAATAAAACCTTGTCTTTCCCCTCACTGTATCGTCTTGTCATAAGCAATTGTGGCTGTGAGGTGTGGATGGGGGCTGCTTTTTAGCTCACTGTGTGAACCACCAGGCATCGCTCTAGCATTGTAAACTTATGTAAAATTTATGGAGAGGCATTAGCAGCCCCATAGTTAAGCTGAGGTTATGTTCTTTAAGCAGGTTTTAAATCCCTGGGATTGACACAAACTTCTTCCTAAGATCCATCAGAAAACTTGCACCAGTTTCAGTAGGAAGAATACATGTAGAATTTGCGAGCTAAAAGATCATACTGTCTGGCTACTGCTCAGAGTTGTAAGTAATTTACAGTCCTCCTTCAGGTTTTATTTTGCTTTCACATCCTGAGCCTTAATCAATGATACAGGATCTGCTCTTTTAAAGCATAGTCTTAGTTCTATTTCAATGAATATTTTTCTTTTTTTGTTAACAACAGCATATTTTGGCAAAGAAATCAAAAGTCTCAATCTCTCCCAGTGAAGATGAGAGGTGTTGCCAATACTAAGTGTGGCATCAGGAGGCGAAGTGCTGCATATCAATCCTTGTTAACACTCAGGAAGGACAAAAACATTCCTTTTCCTTCCCACTATCTACTCCATTGTTGCTTGTGTAATGTCTTTGAGTTAGACAAATTGCATTGTAGCAGCAGAATTCTTTTCTGCAGAACTTTGTTGTGCTTCCCATTCTCCCTCCAATAAACCTTGCGATCCTAATGACCTATAGGTTGGATAGATCTGTTAGAACCTGTGCCTGCATTAACTTCTGTGAAGGCAGTTAATATAGACACTGCCTCTTTCTCTAGAAACCTGAGAATATGCCCTACACACTATGTTCCACTGTGCATGATCTGCCCTTTTCTATGCAATCAAAACTAGACATGAGGTTAAGGTGTTCTGGTCCTTCTTTCTAATACTATCATCACCAAAACAATTTCTGTTGTAGAAGTCTGGTTTCTTTCAGAACCAGTAATAAGATTTTGAAGACATTTAAAGCAAAATAACATGTATAACACAGCAATATATGTTCATCATCATGGACATCATAGCCCTAAAAAATAATTTTGTTTTATCTCTCCACAACTTGCTGAACACTTTCAGCTCCTCATTAATTACATGACCATTATCAAATCTTCGTGGTCAAGTTCACTATATTCCATCTTACAGAAACATATTACCTTCTGTGTTTCTACAAAACTACTTAATGAAAAATTATGAATGTATCTGCTAAGTAATAGAAGTTATAGCTCTGTTTTGTATGTACTTATGGCATCATAAAGCCATTAATCATTATTAAGTCACAAAGCTCATCCACACATATCTAGAGCTTAATTGAGAGCTGCTCTCTCTAAAACTGCCAATTAATTAACTATCAGAAGCACAAATACCTCTCGTCCCACAATCCGTTAAGTCATTGGTTATCACATTTTATTCTTTTCATACATTCAAAGCATCCTTTTAAATATCGTACATTTCAGGCTTTCCATGGAGATTTTGAGTTCAGATTTACAGGAAAAGAGCAATTGAATTTCACAAGCCTTGTTTTGTAATATTTATTAACAGTTAGGTTGGCGTTTAGACCCCCAGTGTTTCGGGCTGCATCAGGGTTACTGCTGAACCCAGGATAAATTCAGCATTCATTGCACAGCCTTTCACTCCATCTATTCCAGCAGTTTCTGGTTTAATTGTGTCTAGTCAGAAATGAATGATGTCCTTTCCTTCCATTTCCGTTCTCTGCACAGAGCTTGCTGGCTGCCCAGATGCTAAACATTATCAATTTTTTACCACGGGAAAATTTAGGAAAGTTCTGTTGCCGTTGATTAGATCTCCGAATGCCTGGAGTGAGCCTTCCACGAACAGAGCGCACACATACAGCATGTGCTGCTCGAGAGTGAGATGTGGGCTAGAAGAAAAACTGAAATTCTTCGACAAATTCTTGTGAGTTTTATGCCTGGCACTGAATTTTCATGGAATTTTTCAGTTTCAGTGCACTTAGTTTTAACAGCTGATGGATGTCAGCTTCTAGTTCATTCTGGAACTGTGGCAGCCCCAATCCCTGGTTTTCACCCACATTTCGTATTTACATTAATTACATTTCATGTTGCAGTGAATGCTAATTTACGGCAAACTGACCTAGCTGAAGCGTCCCTGGTAGGGTGCAGGCAGCCAGGGGCGGCAGCACGCGGTGAGGGCGGGCACTTCCCCCAGCCCCAGCGAGGCACAAGCGGGCCGGGGCCGCCACTGCAGCTGGGGATTCTAGGGCGGCTGTGAGGGTTGTGAAGGACGAGAGAATCGACACGAAAAGGTTGGAGATCGGCATGGAAGCAAGGTAAAGCATTGCAGGGAAGCTTTTGAACTAGTGGCGTGAGGGAGAAGACGGGCGTGTGCCGGTACCCTGAGAGGGGCTTCTGAGATAAGGTGGCTACGGGGAAGGAGATGCGAGGCGCGGCGGTTGGCGGGTCCTCGCCGCCCTCGTGACGGCTCGCGCTCATGGCCCGCTCGTGCTGTGGTGGGAGGCGCTTGGTAGGGAGCCGTGCGCGGTGTGAGGGCGGGGCGGTGCTCCTGCTTTTCGACCGCTTCTGTAAAGGTAAGTGCCGAAATGTAAGCGTAAATATTTGAAAATATTCTTACTGTTTATGTGCTTAGAGACTGTACTGACGGCTTGCTTTTCTTCAATACTAGAAGCTGCTGTTTGCAAATGCAAGTTCTCTTTTGCAGACTGCTGTCACTACATGTGCATATCTAGCAAACATGCCTGTATGCAAAAGTGATGTTTTGGTGTAGTTCATACCTGTTCTTGTCAAATAACTGCTGTGTTGCTGAAGAGGAATGCGTTTGGGTTGTGTTCTGTTCAGTTGTTTCAGATCTGTGCTAGAACAGAGGAACTGCTGGTATTAAGCTTCTTTCTGTTAGCCACTGTGCTGCGTGGATGTGGTGGTAAAATGCTGAAGATAACCCTAGCTCTTTGCAACTGTTACCTTTTATTAAACATCTGCTTTTTTTTGTAGTGTGATGTTCTTTTTTATATCCAAATCTTTTGGTGCCTCTAACGTTTTCTGTACAATAAACACTTATTTCCATTTTGCTTTTTTCTTCTAACTTTGACTAGAATAATAATGGAAGACAGCCTGATATACTTATTGTCCTTTATTTTCATCTGTTCTCTAACAGCACAACAGCTTATCCATCCTGGTCATGGAGGTGGTGGCTCATAGATCCATCATTCCTGTCTATGAGCTTGAATGATTGAAATGTGGAAAAATATGGATATGTATACTTATTTTTTGGAATAGAAGGTAGGCAATGATCCATTTAGAAACCTGTAGATTAGACTGGAAAGAAATCAAGTAATGTAGTTGGTCAGTGGGTGAGTTTGAGAGATCCAAAACCCTAATATTTTTGCAGCTAGATGTATGATTTTTGCAAGGGTAGAGATGGATGGCTGGTTGCAATTTTAATCTACTAGCATACTAGAAAAACATTGTAGGAGCCTGTTCAGCATGTTAACTAGATGCAATTATTTCTATTTGCATGTTTCCATGTAGATGCATTTTAATTTCTTGATGTGTAGACCAGGAGTGTTCTCACTCAAGAGTGTGAAGCCTGTTAGACACTTGAAAAGGATCATCCTGTTAATATAAAATCAAATAAGTAAGCTCGCAAGCTGTTTTTCTTGACAGTACTCAGTGGAAAAATGAAATAATTTATCTGTGCATCTGCCTTTTATTTCCTCTCTTGCTCCTCATTACTGTTTCCCTAAGAGGTCTGGAGATGTTTGAGACCCATCTGGATGCTTACCTGTGCAATGTGGTCTAGGAAGCTTGTTTTGGCAGGGGGGTTGGACTAGATGATCTCTAGAGGTCCCTTCCAGCCCCTGCGATTCTCTAAATCTCACATTGACTCCATGTGGAAGTATGCACTGTCACAGACTGGGGGGGCTAGGATAAAACTGTTTACAATTCAAAAGATGGCATTCCAATCATACTGCTCTTGAGTGCTCTTTCATACTGTATCTATATCTTATATACATATCTAATAGAGATTTAGGCATGGCTTTACTGACTGACACCTATCAATCTTACTGTCAGTCGAAGGATGGTAAATTGTTCTTTGGGCACATAATGTATCTTTTCTTGTAGTTCAGTCATGTGTCTTCTGAAGGGTTATCTTTTAACTGTAAAAAATAAAGGAAATCAGTCTGTTAGCATGCATAGGAAATACTAATGCTATTACTGGCCTTTAAAGTGTTCTTTGCCTTTATGAAAAACAGTTCAAGAGTATCTGCTCCACTATTATGCAGTTTTGTATTATGTGACATGAATATTGAAGTTAAATTAGAAAATATTTTTTGACAATATCCACGTCCCTAAAATTATGGTATTTCATGGCCAATTTGACATCAGTGATACGAGAATTACTTCATAAAAAAAGTAATTCTCTAGCATCTAGTTGTAAGCATTTTTTTTTGCTGATATAAAGTAATTATGTAGACTAGTAACTAGCATGTTTTCATTTTCACAAGGGGAATGACAGAAGGGAAAGAAGGAAACAAAACAGTTCTTGAATTCCCACCCCTCCAAATGACCTGTGACTGGTACAACTTCTGTGCTTTCAGACTGTGCAGACTGCTCAGGAGTGTTTCAGTTGTGTTCCTGTGTTTCTGCAAGTGGAAATTCATTGAGGATATAAAATAATGCTGATCTGTAAGCCTGGATTATAAAGCTCTTGGAGCTTAGAAAACAAAAATCAACATGCAGTCTTTATTTCCTATGAGAATACTCAACTGCAAAGTTCTTGTTAGGGGGTAGTGCAGGCTATTAAGTGAATTCATAAAGTGAAATGTATAGTGCCTTGGCTTCATATATACTAATATATTACTGTATATTTGGCAGTGATTATATTCTTTGTTCATTCTAGTTCTGATAGTTCTTCAGGGCAGAAGAGATTGAGGAGCACATTTTCCAGGTTCCTTTCAGATGAAGCGCACCTTGTTGGAGTCCTCTGTCCCTTTTTGTATTTCAGTTCATATAATTCAACTGAGTTAATTTTGAGATTTGCTTTAAAAACAAGAGAATAAAACAACAACAAAAATCACAGCAATTTCCTTTGGCCCAAAATAGTGTTAGTACATAGGGAACTGCTAGGGCTTGAACTGCTGATTGAGCACCTGGTGAAGAGCTGTGGGGGGCCGAGGGAAGCACATGCAAATTGTTTGCAGCTGTGTTCCCCAGGTACAGGGGGGAGACAGCCTGGGCTCATACATATAAGGGCCAGCCACTGAACAGACGGTGTTTCTTGGACCTAGGCTGCTTCCTGTGGAGGAGAGCTGTGTAGTCAGAAGGTCTCCTCACCAGTTGGTGAGGTCCATTCTTCTTTACTGTCAATGCTTTGCTTGGTATCGCTTAGAACTTGTTAGAAGCCAAGTTTCTTCTTCCTAAGCAGAATGTAAGTCACTCCTAAAGTAGTGCCTGTATTTATTTCTGTGGCAATTATAACAGATACAAAGTAATACTGTTTGATAGAGCATGTTCTCAGCCACAAAACATTGTTTTGTAACAGTCGCCACAATTAGCCATGTGTTTTTGCTATCAGTAAGAGCCTCCGTGCTATACTCACACAAAATCTGTACCAGTGGAGGTGACCCACTGTTTCACAGCTGGTATGAGAGTGTCCTTGTTAGGAGAATGTTGCCTGTGTACTCTATCTTTCATCAGCCTGAACAGGTGGAAGTAAGAAGGTGCCAACTGTGGACTTTGTGGTCATCAAAATGGAATTATTCTTGTCAATTTAGTTCCCCAATCCTGACTCCAAAAATGGGGTAGTATCACTTATCCTGTGGGTGTCTTCCATTCCTTTGAAGTTATGTCATTTATTCAGCTCGATCTGCCCCTTTTCCTGGCGCAAAATGCCTGTTCCTGTGAGTGACTGAGATGTCCATATCCCATGCTTATCTCTTTAACTTTTTGTTTTTACTCTAGTCATCGGGAATCACAGAAAAATAGGGTCTTAATTTAAAAACTGTCTAGTAGTATTCATTCACGGCCATCTTTATATTATGATAAATGTGATAGAACTACGTTCTGTTTTAGAAGTGTAAAAAGCAGTACATGGGAAATTAGCTTTTATTATGAATAATGTAGAGTATTAGGAATATTTGTGGCGAACTACGCCTTTTACAGGGCTTTTCAAGATATAGGATGTTGATAGAGTGAAACAGTGATATTCAACATATTTAATACGTTGAAGGTATAACAGTCAAAGAATTATTATTAAAGTAGATTTAACTGATAACAGGAAAAATATTGAGAAGTTGTTTCAGAAGTAATGTTAAAATTATTTTGCACTACAAATGTGCTACTGCCTGCTACTTCTTCTGGTGGTGTGCCCAGGTCTTCCCTGGTCCTCTGGGTACTGAGGCTTCAGCGTGGTGTGTTTGTTCAGAGGGATATGTTGGCAAATCATCAACGCTGAGAAGTCTTAACCAGAAGGAAGATAATGATCATCATTTTGTCTTCCTCACTCTGACATTTTACATGTGGTCTTTTAAAGCTTGCTAGCATGCTCAAGTTACAGAATGTCATCATCTTCATACAACTTAAAAATCACATTGCCTTTAACATAGGTAAGGAGAAATATCATTTACTGGTTTGATGTTTCCATAGCTACAGCAAAGCCAACTTAGACTTAGTGAGTGCCAGCAGAGGTGTTTCCTGGAAGGGGCTGTGTGGCTTGGAAGCTTTTACCATGTGAGTTAATTACATGTTACAGAGCAGAGGTTGTGATTTGCTTTGTGGTATGAGGAGTGCAGACAACAGGATTTGACAGAGGTGAGGCTTACATCATTGGATTCACCTCCTGTCCAGCTGACACCGGGGCATAGCTGGGTGAAGGCAGTAAGGAGCTGTTGTAGGTGAACTTCCCAAACAAAGCTCAGAAACTGTGTTGAACTTGGATTATGCCTTGTGCTCTTGTTCCAGTGAGTTCTCAGGGTCTCCTGTCTCTCCATTTGCCATTTATTCAGGGGCCATTTATTTAATCCCTGCCATTAACAACTGTCCTGTTAACTTCAGAGACTGTTTGGAGATCATGTGTATACATAGCTGCATAAAAAGAAATTATGTGTGCCTCCCCCAACTGATGATGATCTTTAACATTCTCATTTTCTTATGTTTATCTGATAGAAAATTAAAGGTGTTTGTTTGTTAAACACACATGTGCATTTTCCATGTTAGAAAGTTTGGAATCTTAGCTTGCGCTAAAAAAGGATGATAAAATTATTGAAACTTCTGTTTATTAATACAGTCTTTCTAGTTAGAATAAAGAAAGTTGCGTCAAACGGGTAAAATGCTGGCTCTTTATTTTATATACATATATATATGTATATGTATAAATATATTCATATAATATATAAATAAATATATAATCCTTGCTGGTGTAGTGAAATAAACTGGTGGGGGAGGGGGGAAATGGAGGAGAGAAAAAAATAATTACGGACTTTGTTTTTTCTAAGGCAACAGTTTTCATTGTTGTTAGCTCTGAACACCATATTTTTCTGAATATGCATCACATGCATTTTGGATTATTTAATTTAACTTCTTTCCAGATGAACTAGCTTTATTAAATGCTTGCCATGGATGAGCAACCAAAGTTTGTGCAGACTATAAATATCTATGATTAGTCTTATACAGCACTTTTAAAATCTAAGTTTTAGCAATTATATACAATATTTTCATGCACGTTTGTTAAAGGGGGGAGCCAGAGGTGGAGGAAGATAGTTTAAAATCTGTTAGCAGAACACCAAGTACAAAAAAAAACCCTGCAGCTTTCACATTGTCCCCAGCATATGCACAAATGAAACAATCCCCAGAGATGCTGGCTACTTCATGTTAGTTTACATTAGCCAGTAATGAAGTGCACTTGATTTAAAGCTGGCTTGATGAAGTCTGAGTGTAAGTGACGTGGCTGCATGCATGTGGTCATATTGATTGTAGCTTGAAAGTTACTGTGGTTTCAGACCTCTTCATGCCATGAGCTATACTTGATTTTGTTTTCTGTGTTGATAAAAAAAAAAATTATATGACTTTTCTGGATGCGTTGTGGTTTTATATTTGTTGTTTTCTTGCATTTTTAGCAATAAATGCATAATGATTTTATTTGAAGGTATGCTGTGTTCTCGTAAGTGAATTATTGTAGCCGATCACAATTTGCAATTTTGTTTTCTTGGCTTGTGAGATTCATAATGAGGGCTTAGTAGTTAGGAAGTAATACAGGCTTCATTTGTTTATTAAATGCCTTATTATTATTATTATAGCATTCCTAAAGGGTTTGTCTTCAGTTCCCTAGCTGTGTACTAGTGAATTATGGTGCCATGTCTTCAGTTTCCAATAGTTTCCTGTTGCTTGGTAATCTTAAAGCTTTGAAATACTGACGGAAATGGCAGCCAATTGAAAATGCTCAGTAAGAGCAGAAATACTTGGTATGGTGGTATCAGTGATGTTGCTCAGATAAATTAGGGCATCTGTGTTACTAGTCAACAGTGAACCTTAACATCTAAATATCTGTAGGGGTAAAGCTACAAGCTGCATTAGTCTTGTGAATTTTTTCAGGAACATTGTTTTGGAACACGTTGAATTTAATCACAGATCTAGAGATGAAATGTTCTGCAGAGCCCTGAAGTTTGCCCTTTCTCTCTTGTGAAGAAGTGAAATGGGTCCATCTCAACTTCTCCCTTAGATTTAGGTATGCCAGAATGATTAATATTGTCTTGTATGACTCTAAAACTGAATCGAACAGTGAATAATCCCAAACAGACTTGATGTTTCTTCCAACATGAACATAAATAAGCCAAACCCCAGTATACTGGAAAGTGTCCCTCATGTAAGGCATAAAAGGGCAGTGAGCAGAACCAGTAAAAGGTTATAATGTTTAGAAAGATGAACTTGACAGGTGTATGTTCTGTAGCATTGGTTCATTGTGCAGAGATTGTGTTTTTCCCTTCTTAAAAATCACTTACTAGTAAAGATGATTTGCAGACTTTTACAGAAGAGTTGAATAGTGCTTTATTAATATGTAGAAATAACAAATTAACAAGCTGTACATCATCAAATAGGTTGGGGTTTGCTTTATGCATTGAGAGAGCATGCCTGAAGTTCCCACTTGATCAATTGTTGTTTTAAGTCTTAAACATTCTAAAAGCATCTCAATGAGATTTAAAATAATTGATGTTGATTATCTCATTTTAAGGTGTTTTTATCTGGGATTTTTATTTAGATATTGAAACAAATGCCACAAATACTACAGCAACTCTATTGATTACTTAATTTTGATTTATGCGTTGGTATTTTTAATCTGAGTCTTGAACGGGCATTTTGAAGCTCTAATTAATGTTTGTGTTCTGACAAACTGAAACTGACTTTTCTATTAAGGAGTTGTAATTTCAAGTCTGAGATGAGTGGACTTGCAGGCTGAGTATGATGCAAGGCTTAGACTTTAATTTTGTTTGAGATTTAATTACAATAAATATTGCCTGAGGAAAACCTTTAAGATGAATGTCTGACTTCAAACATAACCTCTCTGAATCTTTAACATGCTTTAAGTGTATAGCTACAATGTTAGGTTATTTCTGTTTTGTAATGTAGAAATGTAGGAGGCTGTAGGGAGAAAAACATACATAAAAACATGAGCCACATGCATCTTCAACCCAATGCTGGATAAAATCACTGTCATGCATTACCCAGCACTGGATGGTGCTGAAACAAAGCTAACAGATGTCTGTCTAAAACTTACGTCCAAACTGAAAGAATAATAATAATTAAAAACAAAAACAAAACAAACAAAAAACCAGGAAGGAAGAACAATGGTTCTATTGCTTGCTAAGGAAAGAGGATAAGAGCATGGCCACATGGTATCGCTTTCTTAGTCTGAGATAGTCATCAATTTCCAGTACACCTGAGGGAATTTTGACTAAAATTTTAGTTGCAATTTTTTTTTCTGTCTGTTGGTAGTCTTTGCTTCTTCTTTTAGAAGTACAGGGGCAGTTATGTATGTGACTGTTCCACTACAATTCACTTACTGCTTCTACAAGTTTAAGAGTTACTTCAGCCGTATGATTGTGCAGTAATTGTAGCCCCTAATCATGCAATATGTATGCATCTTTGAACTTGTATAGATACTTTCCTTGCACAATTTCTTGTGACTTTTTTGTCTTTTTTTTTTTTTTTTTTTTTTTTTTTTAAACAATTAAGAAAGCAACTATATATTGAGGTGGTAAAGAATAATAAGAGAATCCTTTTGAACTTTGAAGGAGGACCTTGAATGACCAAGCTGTGCTGGTGTTCCAGGTACGTGAGCTACCTTTGGGAAGTCCTTTGAGCTTTACCCACTGCAGGAGAAGTTTCACCTCGGGCATGTCAAGTGTACTGACTTTTTTAATAGCTGACTGTAGTTGCAGTACCTCAGCTTTGTTCTTGTAGCAGAAGAACTGGTTGATGAAGGACAACTGAAGGTTGTCCTTCAGTTCCTACATAGCAATTTGTGTGAAAGTACAACTTCAAGTTTATTGGGTGTTGGGATAGCTGCATGAAGAGGGTGTTGAATAGCATATGTATTTCAGACTTAATAAGTATTTTCATTCAAGTCCTGCATGAATGTCAGAATCAATATGAACTCCTTTAAAGCTAAAATGGTGGGCATGTGAGTATTTTTAGCTATATCTAAATATATATATATATATATATATATATATGAAACAATATATATATATGAAACAAATTGGAGAGATAATTCAATAGCTGATGTAGTTTAATTTTAAAAGTAAGAACTTTATCTCTGTATACCTTGCTAATGCATTCACCAAAACTTCTTCCTGCCCAGCCTCTCACAAAAATGAAGTACTCCTTCCCAAATCTTTCTTACCCTATAATTGCACTATGTGATCTCATTAACTGAGTGAGGCTGATGCCCTGTGGGACAATCTTGTGTAATCATGTAATTAAAAATGCATAATAAACCACATAAACAAGGGAACAGAATTGAGGCTGCTCTGAAATGTCTAATCCGGTTCCTCCCTTACCACCCTGCCTGTCTTTGGTATTTTCACAAATAGGGTTGCAGGTGTGTGTTTTTGTTTTTTTTCTACTTTTTCCAAGCTTTATCATATATCAATAAAGCGTAAACCTTCTGTAGTTCACCATGGTTCCCTAATGTGGTATAGGCATCAAATACATTGTCAAGCAGCATGAGAAAACTGCTATTTGTCTTCTATTGCATCAAAGATATCTGAAGGATGTATGCACATTTTGCAAAGGCAGCTCCATTCTATAAGCTGGAGTAAATATTTAATGGATCTTTTGAGAGATAATGATTTGAGATTCAATTATGTAATATTAGAACATTTGACTCTACTGCCAGATCCCATAAACTCTGTGGGCCTGTTAAGCAAGGAAGTGTTAGGGAATGGTTGTTGGTTATGACTGGAATGTAAGTAAACAGATAACTTCATTTTAAGCAAATAATCTTTTTCAAATATGAGCAAGGCATAATATCTGGAACCGTAATGAAGGGTGTAACCACCTTTGTGCTGTATTTTGGACAGCATTTAAAAAATTTTTTACTTTGTCCCTGGCTGAGAATGCTATTCGTTTGTGTGGCTGAGCAAAAGGCAGTGTAAGAGGCCTCCGCTAAATCTGCCAAGCACCATTACAACCAGTGAATAACTTGTTTTATAATGGAAGCTGCTAGGAAGGATGTAGATGTATATAAAATGCCCTCATAAATGGGGAGGGACATCCAGCCACCTAATTTATCATGCTGGCCCACACTACCCTGTTGGGTACAGTGCAATATCCCAGTTTATAGACTGAAACAGCTCATTTTGACCTATTGTGTCACTCTGTATTTGGAAAATTATGGCTCATGTCAAGAAACAAAAATGTGCCAGTGCTTGAAAGCTTTTTCTCATCAATGAAAGTAAGGCTGGATGGAGAATCTCTGGCATTTATCTCAGAATAAAGTTGCATAGTAAAGTTCTTTACACAGAGAGTGGTGAGGTGCTGGCCCAGGTTGTCCAGAGAGGCTGTGGATGCTCCATTCCTGGAGGTGTTCAAGGCCAGGTTGGATGCTGCCCTGGGCAGCCTGGTCTGGTATTAAATGAGGAGGTTGGTGGCTCGGCATGTGGCAAGGAGGCTGGCAATTCATCATCCTTGAGGTCCCTTCCAATCCTGGCCATTCTGTGCAGTAGGGTACCATATCCATATCACTGTTTATCTGCTAGTTTCTGCTAGGTGGCAAAACCTAGGATATATTTTGCCAGGAACCAGAGCCTAGGGTGCTCCTGAGTTTACAGGCTGTTTTTTTTATCCCCTTATAAATAGAGCACTCATTTGCATTACCATCTAGTTTTCTAAATGTCATTTTTTAAACATGAATTTATTAAATGTCAGTTGAGCAGGATAATTTGAATAGTTATTTTCACCTACCATTATTTTGTTGCTCCTACCCTAGAGTTAAGGGCATATTTAACTGATGATTACTTAGATTACTGATTGGAATCTTTGGTGATGTAAAAGCAAGCATGTTGGGACTTCTTTTATTTGTGTTTTCACGTGGCTGATTTTAGTTTTCCTCCCTTAGAAGTGAATCCAGACAATAGAATATAATTGCAAAATCACAGCAGAAATCGCACTTTATTGAGAGGCATTTTGTCTTATGCAGAAGATAACTCCTGCCTTCTTTCCACCTCAAGCTGGATCTTAGCAACCTTGAGATTTCTCTTAATATAGAAGTATCAGAAATTTTCCGGAAAAGTCTCAATTAATTGTTGCTACAATTGTCATTACCAAATTAACAATCTTCTGCAATATCTGAATCTCTAATTAATGTTGTAGCATATGTGCATTAATCTGTCTTGTACTTCTGCTCTCTAATGAGACAGATAGTTACAATGCTTTCTTAAAAAAGAGTGGCTGTGCATGATGTTATCAGCTAATCAATAAGGTAGTGGTAGCTTTTGTCATCCCCTGTGCTTCGGATATTTCATTTCATTGCTTTTATTCATCGTACTTTTAGATCCAAATACCAGGGGCTCAATATAGATTTGAAATTTGCACTCGTCTGTTAGTATATAAGCACACCAGTCAATGTGACTTGATAGCGTTTTTCTTTTGTAAATGTATAAAGGTAGTAATAAAGCAGGATATTCTGTAAATTCGGAAACCCGAATGTGATTCACAATGTTCTGTTTATAGTGACATCTAGTGGTGCAAGGTTCTGCTGATCGAGTAGAAGAACATAGCACAAATGTGCTAAAGCACATTAGAAATAAAATGTTGCATGAAAATTAATGAATTAACCCTCTGATGATGGGAAATACTGCTGACCTTAGGGCTATGCATGAGTATACAGAAGAATTGTCTTGAAAATGCTTTGCAAAAGAGTACTTCTGTTTGTATCCATGTTGCATATTAATCATACTTTTTTTTTTTTTTTTTTTTAACCAGGAATCTTTCTGATCTGCCTTTTCAGTAAGGGAAAAGTAAGAAGGCAGCACTGCTTGTCAGTCGAGACAAAAGATGTGCTGTTCTGTATGGACGGCAATGGGAGTGCATATTAATGCCTCTTATCTATGTCAGCAAATGGGATGAAATGAAACTTGACCAAAAGATGAACTACTCTGCTTGCTTTCTTCTAAGTCACTAAAATGCTCTGCTGCTGTGTTCAAGCTCGTCTTGAAAACAGTGTACCATTTGGTGAACTTAAAATGGGGGTAGGGGGAGAGGAGAAACAAGTAAATGCTTATAGGGAAAATATTGGTTGTTGTAGCCTTGTTCTAGTGAACTGAAGGCTGCAGGTCATGACCATGATGATCTCTTGGAAACAGTGTTATGTAAAGATCAGGTTTTAGCAGTAAAGATGTTTTCCAGTTCATTTCACTTGAGTTTTTGCTGACATGGGTCTAGTGGGGAACAAAAGAGCACAAGCAGGCACTACGCATTCAAGAGTTTCTCCCAAGTTCATGAGCTAAACGGCTTATTTCAAACACTGAGAATAGTTATCCATATGTTTTCCCTCAGTGTACCGAAGCAATTTATTTTGACAAGTCAAATAAAACAGATTCTGAAAAAGTCTCTGGTTTTCACAGAGTTAATCCAACGATGGAGTTTTTGTGCTTGTTTTTACTTACCACCTAGAACTGAGAAATATTTTTGGTTTTGGAAATGATTAATGGATTTGAAGGAAATACCTTTTCTTTTTTTCTTTTTTTTTTTAAATTTAGGAATGTGGGAGTGGCAAGGGATAAGGAAGGTGATAGAGGCATAACAGTGAAGTCAGATCTGCTTTTAGATGAATTCTTATAAATGGTCCATGCAAGTGGCATTACTTGAAAACTCATTTGTTTGGAAGATCCTTTTACTGTCTTCTCCCAACTTCTTGATTTGTGTGATAAACTGAAAGCTGATGCATGTTTTTCTGTGCACACTGAAGAAGTGAGTAGCATGATCTTTTCTGTCCCTACAAGTACCTTAAAACAACTTTATAGAAAATTAGCTGTGTTCTTGGATTTCTCTGCTAATATTGATCTACATTGATTGTAATTGTTTTTTTTTTTCCAAAGCTTTTTTTTCCATTTGAAACCACTTGAGATAAATACTGTATTCAGAAGAATGCTTTTTTTTTTTTTTTTTAATCCAAGTTTTTCAGTGGCCCTAAGTGCCTGGAATAACCTAGGATTTGTTTTCCAGGTCTCTGAGAGTTTTATTACAATTGCTTCTGTGCATATATAGCCACAGAAGCAGTGTTATTTTTTGGTGGAAGTTATGGAAAAATAAGATGATCAGATCTAATAGACAGAAACATGAATTTCCTTCTTATTTCCCTGTTATTTTTTTAAATTTTAAATGTATACTGCATCTTAAGTCTGCAAAACAAACAGGCAAGGTGGAAGCGCATTGTGTGGATGCAGAAGAGAAATGTCACTATAAATATTTCATTTTTGTGCACAATTGAATTTACAGTTTCTGCGGAGTTGCACTTTGTTGCCCTCGTTTTTGACATGGTTAACATTGCTTTCCTAAAATAGCTCGTGAAGTCTGACCAATTCTAAAGGCATTGGTTAAGTGAAGCTTTAGTTGGAGTTGAACTTAACTGATCTTCTGGGGTTTTATGTTTTTGCTGTGACTGAAGAGAAGAGCAAGGAAAGACCTGACATCCTTTATTCTTAGATAAACATTGCTGCTCTTAATGCTATGTTATGTGGTGAAATGCAGTTGAAAACAAATTCAGACTCTTGAAAGTGCCTGAACCATTTTAGTTTAAAAGTAAGTATTTTTGTATTTGTGTAAGATTTTGTAGTAATTTCTTCTTTCTTCTTTTTAAGTAACTCCAATTGTTTTTCAAAATACCTTTTTTGCTCATGCTGAACGTGATGCTCGGAGCTTTATCCTGTGTAGTACTGGGCTTCATTGAAGATTGAGTTCATGACTAGCCTTCACCATAACAAAGAAAGCAAAGTATTTTTTTCTCTTAAACAAGGAGAAGAAGTGGAGCATGTAAACTTAGAAAGTGTTTTAAAATGACAGTGTGTTACAGAACTAGTTTTCAGTTCTCTAGCAGAAACCTTTCCACACTGCCAAATTACATTTATTAGACTTAAGGAAGAATTATTAGACATAAGGAAGAACTGTTTCTCTCAGGGGGTGGTCAGGCACTGGAATGGCTGCCCAGGGAGGTGGTGGAGTCGCCGTCCCTGGCAGTGTTCAAGAGGTGTCTGGACGACGTGCTGCGTGATGTGGTTTAGTGCTTGTGGTGGCAATGGTGATGAGGAGACGGTTGGACTGGATGATCTTATAGGTTGTTTCCAACCTTGTGATTCTGTGATTCTATGAAATGAAAGAACTGATCTCTAGGCTTGCAAAAATTAAGTAGTGGTCAGGTTCATTAAAAAGTTGCTAAGGGCTCTTTCTCTGGAGCTGTGTACTGATAAACTAGCTTGCCTCAGAGAGGCCTGAAAAAGTAACATAAATCTTAAACATCATGGTCTTTGACTTATCCTTTCAATCCTCATTCACAGCTGGACTCCAGTAGATATCAAAGTATCCCAGCTGCTTGGCTGAGCCACCAAACACCATCTCTTCATACAGAACTCCTTTGAAATGTGTGGAGGGAAGAGAAGGGGAGGGGGGGTGGAAATCTGAGTCCTAACTTGACATGCTGGGAATGTAAAGAAAAAGAGGTGGAAAAGAAGGAATACTGTTCTAATAACTGAAATCTATGGGAATTGCATGTTTGATTCCAAAAGCACAGCTGTGTGTTTAGGAGTCTGGGTTACTAGCAACTCATTAAAGTAATATACAAATATTGACTGCATTTGAGAGAAACAGCTGTGAAGTCACACTTGTGAATTCCAAAAAAGGAAATTTGTGCTCCAAGACTTTAGCAGTACGTGTCACTGAAAGAGGCATTTGAACCAAAATGCATTTCTCGATGCTTTTGATCCCGACACCACTTGGTATAGGCTTTATCAGTGTAATTGATTTTTAGTAGAAATAATGCTTATAGAAGCACTTTCAGAAGCGATCAATGCACAGAACAGAAAACTGTCAATTACAAGTTCATTTCTAGCTCTGTTATTAATTACAATTCCTTACGTTATGTTGCCACTTGAGAAAAAACTTGGCTAGATATATTGAATAGTTCCAGAACTTAGTGAAGTATATGAAGTTGGATAGGAAATGGAGTAACTTCCTGGAATTGCAAGTAATACTCCTTTGATCACACTGATGTGAACAGCATAGTTGAGTAAAAGCTAGTGGAGTCCTGTGCGTGCTGCCTTGGACTAAATCAGTTGTAATTTTTGCCGTTTGCTTTAGTTTTTCCTGTAGAATAGGGAGAAAAAAGTTTATGCAGTTTATAAGCTCTTTAACATTTTCTGGGATCCTTCTCTTGTTTGATGATAGCTTGGAAGAATTTGATCAGAGTAATTAGTACTTGTGGATTTCTTTTCTATCAAATATTATTTTGCCACATTTCAAGCAGTAGCAAATTCACTTCAGTTGGACAAAATCCCTCATGGTACTGATAATGGATCAGATCTGTAACTGGTGCACACTTACATGGTTGTTCAAATTTCACTTAACTGCTTTACTGTCAGATAGGCTGCGTGAAGGCTGCTGATTTACTTGTTCTGTGTTTTTCAGCTACTTTACCTCTGAGGCCGTGTTCTCTGCTTCACTGTCTGAATGTTTCCTTACCTTAGAAAACTTTAAAGTACTTGCATGTCTTTCAACTGTATCCTCAGCAGAACAGAAGCAGGAAAATCAATAGGGAGTCATTCTGTCCAATATTTCAAGAAGCAATATTGAACAGCTTATCGTCTTCCTTTGTCCGGTGATGTAGCAGTGTTATCAAAAATACCAGCTAATACACTTGTATGTTCAAAAATGTAGGGTTTTTTCCACAAAGAGGTTGTGATATGCTTGGAACAAATTCTGCTTTGCTAACATATGTGTGAATCTACCAAAACAAGTTAATTGCTTTATGGTGTTTGTTTTCGCATACCCTTTGTGTCTTGACATCAGCTAACAACATTGTCAAGTGTAAGTTTTCCCTTCTGAAGAATGAATTTGTATGTTTTGTGCTCTATTATTTGCTAAATTCATAAACTTGCTGTAAAATGGTGAAGATAAAATAACTTAAAACGTCTGTTTTGTAATAATACGTTGCATTTTCTTTGGGTTAGATTCTTCCAGTCTCACGTTTGACATGAGTTTTTGAAAATTCTTCTTGAAAGGTTTTCTCTGCATGAACTTTCTGAGGCTCAGCCTGATTGCCAACCTTCCTCTGAATATGAAGCAAAAATAGAACTGATATCAATGGCAGTGTCATTGTTGCTGCATTGTTTATTTTAATGATGTGAACAGCTGTTGAAGCAATTTTTTTTATCTTTCTTTTCCCTCCCTAAAAAAATTATCTGATAATATCAAGCATTACTAATTGGATTGTGAGGTGGTACTCTTGTAGTGCTGCCTAGAGAGGTAATATCAGTTCTGTAATACTTAAGCAGTATTATTCAAGTATTTGATATGGTACTAATAGCATTAACATGTTTAGTAGTGAATAGCTATGAGAAGACAGTTTGAATGATTATGGGAATTGATCCCTTTTTAGTAGCTATAGTAATAAAAAGAAAAAAAACAACCAGCAACCATTGCTTATCATCACGTTTAACCATATGACTTTTCGGTATTAAAGAATTCTATTAATAAGGATATGGTTTTAAATGGACACTTCTGTATGGAATTGGGATATTTAAAATACAAATTATCAGGGAAAATCTCCTAAATTAAGCATAAATTGATAAGCACGCATAAAGATTGAAATAAAACACTTTGCTGCTTCCAGGATGTAGATAAATATTAGGTGCTTTGTTATATTTTGAGTCGTTTTTGTTTCATTTCTGAAATTAATTCTTCAAATATACTGTTCTCACTATTCTTTGTGATCGTTCATGCCTCCGCCTTTCTTGACAGGTAGATGTTTTAAGCTATTTACGTTTAACAGAGTAAATACGTCTGTTGTGACTAACCATGATGAATATGCATCTAAAGAGAAGCATGGAAAATTTCACTGCTATTTACATTTGCCTTGATGTACCGATTATCTTTTGTCATCAGCACTCTTTGGGTCTGTTTGTATTCTTTGCATTTTATTTTTTAATAGAATAAACTACTTTTTTTTTTTTTTTTCCTGAAAGAAGGGGGGAAAATGCTCTAAGAAAAAGTATGTTGCCTAATTCCAAAACACTGTGAATACTTGTCAATTTGTAAGAATTCCTGAAACAGCTGTGCAAACGGATCACAAACGAACTCAAAGTTTTTGCTTTACTTTCTCTAATCTGTCTGTAGTCCTCATGATTCAAGAAATTACCTTATAATAATCAAATGTGAAGGTCGAGAACGAAGAATGCTGCATAAATAACATCATCCGTTCTCACAGATGAATGCTGTGAAGTGATTTATTTAAGAACAGATCTCTCCTTACCTTTGAGTTACAAAGATGAGGGAAGTTAGGAAAGCCTAGTAATCAGCTGGAATTCTGTATGAATCTTTCGCTTCTCTTATTTCATAACTTTACCTTTTTTATTTCCACATCTTGATAAAAGCAATAAATGTGGAAAATGAGTGCACAGGAGCTTACCTATTTAATCATGTTTTCCTGGCTGAAAACAGCAGAGCCCAAACACCTTTGCATGGTCCTTGGCATTTTGTTTCATTGTTCCTCAGTTTACAGAAAATACTGTGACATTCAGAAAAATAAATTCTTCTCTGATATACAGTGATATAAAACCAGCAGTTTCTTATTTGCCAAATCCCTTTGTTTACTTAGAAGCTCAAGAAGTTTCTAAGGCATTCCAGTATATATATGAGACCATCTGTCGATGTTTTGGTGCAGTGAATGGTCTCCATCTACAAATCTACATTTAATGACTCGTGTTTTAATGTCAGTTTTTCCTCTTTACTTAAATGACAAACCACTCATCTGACTTGGAAATGAATCTCACAACTATTACTGTTCTTGAACCTTTGTCTCTGCGTTGTGTTGGTTCCTGGTAACAGTAGGTTGGCAGTCTAAATTAAACTGCCTTGAAGGTTTGTTACCAAAGCTACAGAATCTGAAGAAATGACATCCAACACAACAGGAGGTGCTAGAATTTTGTTCAGGGATGACTGTAGCTGTAGGTAGGAAATTGATAGAAAGGATTTAAAAATTATAAAGGACATGAGGCCAAATCTGATAGAAAAACTTATCATAAGTGAAGTGTGTGATGACCAGTTCAGACAGTGATGAAGTCTGATGAGACTATATATGTGTTTCTTGGTGTTATGCAGAAGAGTAGTATGTGTGATGAAGAAGATAGATAAATCAGCTTTAAAAAAAAAAAAAAAAAGAAAAGCTTGTGAAAATGAAGTCTGCCATATTGTTAGCTTTGATACATAGAGGAGTCCAGTGAGTGTGTGTATGTGGGATAAGAACGCAGTAGAAAGAAGTGCAAGATGTACTGAAATGCACATAAAAAATTAATTTTTTTCAGTACGTTGTCTATGTAAGAGGATAAGCTATGTAGAAAGACAAGAGGAAGACAGCTTGGAAGTAAGTCGTATGAAGATGGATTTATAGAGTGAAGACTGACAAATTAGATGAGGCAAAATCAACCTTTTTATTTTTTTTAAAGGAAATGCCAAACAAAAAATCAATACTATTTAATCTGTTTTTGAAATAGGGAGGTATTGGAGGAAGCTAATCAATGATCCTATGAAAGATATGAAGAGATACGTAATCTCTGCCTTTAGCTTTATTCCCAGAAGTGAGTGAGATACTGAAAATAAATGCTGAGGAACCTATCTGAAAAGGACAAGTAGCAAGATAGTACCTTTTTATCTGGTTATTTTCTTTTAAATGTAGAGGACTCTTAAAGTAGTCTTTCCAGTTCCTACGGAGCCTTTTAGTGGTGCTCAGCTCACTGGTTTCAGATACCGTGAGTAATCCTATTCTTGTCAAATAATACCCTTTTACAGTGTAGTCAGAGTTTTGTTTCTTTTAGATGAAATATGAAAACTTTAAGTAAACTGCAGAAAAAAATGTTGTGTTTGTGCTGCTTGGTGGACCTTGGGCAACAGCTGCAGATATTCTGTATCACTAAAAGCTGAGGATACTAACAGACCTAAATTCTAGTTCCTCTCTTAAAGGAGAAAAAAATAAACAAAAAAACAAAACAAAACAAACAAACAAACAAAAAAACCCACAAAGCTATCCAGGGAATTTTCTGTACTGTTTGATACACATTGCTATTCACTGTGATATGAACCTCTCCTGGGAGTCCTATCCAACAACTTCCTGGTTACAAGCACTGTTAAATCAGGATGCGTTTTCTAACACAGAGGGCTAGATAATGTAATGTGATCTTAGAGTGGGTATTAAGAGTCAGTCTGAACTTGAAGCCATGGTTGCTCTTTGAGCTTAATCTTGCTGTGTAGTTTTTCTTTATACTGTTGTGTACAGGTAGTTCATTGTGAAGATATCTTCAGCTACCAGCAAATTTACTTGTCAAGCCTGTAGGTGAGCCTGGACCTTGAGGGCTGTAGCTGGCATACTGGGCATTTGGAACTATGAGTAGAGAAGATGTCACCTTCTCTACCATATGAGTGCTTGAAGGATTTGATGTTTGGTATGTGACTGAAATCTATGTGAGATTTGGATGGTGTACAGAGGATGCCACCGTCTGCTGGCAAAATCCTAAAGTGGCATTGTTGCACCTCAGGGAAGTGTGACATGTCTTGGTGCACTCGTTTTAATGTCCTCAGCAGAAAGGGGTCCATAGCATCAAGTTGGTCATGTTTGGTATTGACTGGGTATACATGTTAGAAACCATCTTAGTGTAGAGAAGGAAGCGTGGCTAAGTAAGAATATCCATCAAGATGTTTTTCTCATTCAGCTGACAATCTTGTGTTTTTATGTGAAGAGTAGAACTACTGTTGCATAGGACCTTAGTGCCAACAGTGGGGGTCAGGTAGGAGCAGGGGTGGAAGAGGAAAGCATTCTGGGTAATCAGTGTATATAGCAGTAGCTGTTACTTGGACAACTTAAATGCTAGTATGATAGTATTGAAAAAGTTGTTAGACTTGATTAGCTATGTGCTCATCCATGGAAGTAGACCTTTTCATAAATACTGTTATACTTAAATGCAGTGATTGTGAATGACAGAAGAAGTTGAGGAATGAATACAAATTTTGCCTGTTCTTGCTTACTAGTTTTTTCTTTCCTGTTTTGATAAATTGCCTTCCAGTCTTGTTGAAGCTATCTGTATTTGTCATATGCTCGTAAGTGTTCTGATTGGGGGGAAAAAAATAATGAGGGGTGCATCAAAAGTAATGTCTCCTTGAGGGGTGGGTGGTGGTTTCAGTAGTAGTGATAATGGATCACCTCCATTGGTGCGAATTTTTACTAGCACGGCATGCAGGCCCTTGTTCATTGTTGGTGAAAACACACAGCTGATGGTGATGACTGTTGGAAAATACTGTTTTGTAACTGAAAGCTTGCTCTGTCAAATAGTGTTAGTGTGCTCTTTGTACCTGTTGTAGTTTTCATGGGATTAAATAGGAGGCATCACTTTTGGTGCAGTTGATGTAAATGATGCTTAAATTTTGAGTGGTAGCATCCTAGAGAACACAATGTCTGTAACCACTTAGAGGTTTATCTCTTGATTGTAGAAGCCAGCAGGAAATAGAAATAGCTTTGTGTATTACTTGTCTTGTTACTTTTATTAAATCTCTATATGAAATTGTCGCTTGTTCAGAAAAAGCGAGCATTAGTCAGATTTCTTAGATGATATAAATATTGATTTGCTCTGACTGAGAATAGAATCTATTTCTCCAAGGTATGTGAAATATACTCAGTTAAAGATGTTATTCTGTGAGCTTCTGCTTGAGCACTGTGTGTATCTGAGAAATATGTTGTGCACATGGAGTGAACCAGGGATGCCTAAGCAGTGGAGGCAGTTTGTGTCAGCACTTACTGTCTTCTAGAGTGTCCTGTGTACTGAACTCAGTAAACATGTAACGCTGAAGGCAAGCTCCCCAACTGTATTCAGTTGAATGAACAAAATTGAGTAAATAAGACTGAGAAGCAGCAGTTTGTTTTGTTCTTGGAATGTCTTGGTGTTTTTACTGGACTCGCAGAAAAGCTAAGAATATCATTTCTGTTGTAATGGGGGAAAAATAAAACTGGAAAAGTGCTCAGTATAGTACTCAATTCACATTTCTATTAAACCTTTATTTTACATTGCCATGTGAATTAAAGGTAATGGAAGAGGACTGCTATGCATTTATTTAAATTGATACAGTATGACTACAAAAGCGAAAGAACCCAAACAAGATTTAATGTGAGGAGTTCTTCAGTGGTTGATGCTGTTTGTTAGCACCAAGGAAAGTTTTATTCCTATTCAGACAAGATGCCTCATGGAGAAATGCCATATGGGAATTCAGTATTTTTCATGTGCTCTGAGCCTGTTCCACACATGTAGAAATCAGATGTTGAGGGAGGAGCTCTTTGCCTTACAGTTGAAGGCATCATTACTGTCTGAGTGAAGATGAAGCTCTTACTGGCTCCAGTAGTTTGCTGCAGTGTCACAGTTAGGTAAAACTTCGTGTTGTTAGTCTAAAGTCCTGGGGGTTTTTTGTTTATGTGTTTTGGGTATTTTGTTGTTGCTTTTTAAGAGGAGAAGGTGTTTTTAGAAACGTTTTGACTGATCTGGGTTAATTTGTGTTCTGTCTATTGGATTTAATATTTATTCTGCTTTACAGGTTTCAATGAAATGAGTGTAGCTGTGTTCCTTTCCTCTCAAACAAAGTAAAACTCTTTTATCAGCATGGTCCTATACTAAGACTAATAATACATTTTAAGTGTTTTTTAGTTTTTTATTTTTGCCTGGTCATGACATCATATTCAGGCTTGCTGGTATGGATGCTTGCTGCTTAATCTTCCACAGTTCCAAATTAGTTTGCTAGCAAATACAGCTTAGTACTTCTTACTTCTGAGTTTGTTTCTGTTTGCATGTTCCCATTCTCCTTCTCTCCAGTGATAAAACGATATGATAGTTCATCTTGAAACTTCAGTTAACTAGAGTAGTTGCTGCTGTTTTTATTATGTTATTCTTCCTATTCAATCATTTTTCAACCTCTGTTCTATTACTTTCCAGTAAGTTTCAGAGAACTGTAGCTTTCAGGATACTGTTAAACATTGAAGAACTGTAGTGTCAGGAGCAGTCAGGTTAATTAAGTAAGAACAGCCAAGAATAAATTGCTCTGGCCAGAAGTGAAGGACCTTGTCCGGTTACCTGAAAAGGCACCATGTACCAAGATATAAAGAAAACAACAAACACTGTGGGGAAGATGAATCAGTATGAAGTGCAGAATAGTGCAAGCCTTCTTTGGACTACATATATGATACCTGTTTTATTGTGGACTTTATCTTCTAACAACGAAGTAGTGTTTTGGCTTGCAAAGTTTATGACTTATCATGTGAGTTCTTGCTGTCTGTGTTCCTCAGAAATGAGACTTTGTGACTGGATTTTTCCACTTTAACAAAAGATTTTTATATATTCAAATAAATGAATCTTTTTTTAAATTGTAGTCATATTTTTCTATTATTGTTTCATTTAGATCAAAAGCATAGGAATATTCAGAACATCACTAATCTTAAGACTTCCTTTCTTGAGATTACTAACAGAATTTCCATATTTTTTTTAAATTGTAAATTCAGCATTATGAATATTCTGGTGTTTGGTTTAAGTGCCACTGGGCCTATTCTGCAAAACTCTGTGTTGTACCTTACACTAATATGTGTGAGTAGTGTAGTGAATTAGAAAGGTGTATTCACCTCTTTTAAGTTGAAAAAGGGGCAAGTTGTGGTCTGACTTGATTTCACACAGAGAGAAGTTGATTCTTTTAGATTAAAATTCAGAGCTTCGACTAGAAAATGTGTGAGGAGGTGTAAGGAGAAAAAACCCAGAAGTCCATCTTGACAAGGACCTTATTAAGCTTTATAGTCCCTAAAGTACTGCAAATGTTCAGAAATGATTTTAAATAATAAAATTTGATCATTTTTTTTACTTAAGATTATTCTTACAACGTTTTTGAAGTTAACTATGAATCAAATTTGATGTGCTTCATTTCTTGTATGCCTACTTTCATTTATTAGATGTAATGGATTTTTGTATAAATGGTGAACTTAGTTAAAACAAGTAAAGGACATTTCTTGCCCATGTCTACTATTTCAAATACCTCTTTTATCTTTGGTGTTATAAACTTATGTGTAGAAAACACCTTACAGTGCTTCATTTATGGCAGCTGTTCCTAAAAGCAGCATCTTTACCACCTGAGAATAATTCAGTGTATAAAATCAATAGTGATGGAATATTCATATATTCATAATGAACCCATTATGTGTTTTTTTCCTTACTGACATTGAATTGCCAATAGAAACTCACCAATTTTGTGCAGAAGACAGAAAGATTTTGATTTTAGTTTTTCATTTCTACCATAACATATTCTTTATTTTACCATATAAAAACAAACAAAACCAAAAACCTCAACAACTTAGTTTTATTGCTCTTAATTTGAGGTTTGTAACAGATGCCATTCCAGCTGAGGTAACAGGTGAATTAGGTGTCAAGAAGTCTATATACTGTTTAAGCCTATTCTTCAGAAACATTACTCATCAATATGATCTTTGAAGGAAAACATACCTAGTACCATCAGCTTGATGGTATGCTTGTATTTAAATGTGAGGGCTTCTGGTATCTTGCTAATGATTCTCCATTTGCTTCCTGGGATAGAAATTTGAACTGTTAAACAAATCAATAGTTTGAACACTGATTTTTATTTTGATTTTATATATATATCTGCAGACTTTCTGCATTTATATTAATTTGGGAAATTGTGTAAGTTAGAGAATGCTTGTGCGTTTGGGATGTGGCAGGTGTCTGTCTTGACAGTAAGATATTTGGGTTAGTATCTACCAACACTCACCTTGAGGATTTCTTAGGCTTTTATATGGATGGGATTATTTTCATTACTGGTATCGTTAAGTATTATTTTACATTAAACTGTTAGGGCTATATTGGCATATTGCTTGATGTCCAAATTTTGTTAGTGTATATGTAGCATAACTCTTGGGCATCTAATTTGAAATTTTGAGCATCCCATCTCTGGTCCTCTGTAGATAAATTTGTGGCTGTTCTGGGGGTAGAATAATACATAATACTATTTTTGCTCTGTAGCTATCTTATGGCATTTTTGCAATGCCTGCTGCTTTTATCTGAGTTCCTCCTTCTGGTTATTTTTTGGGCCATCCTTCAAATGTTAGAAGGAGAAAATGAGATGTTCCATGCTTGAGGATTACCCTGACTTAAGATACTCAGTCTTACTACTCCAAAACTTTTGAACTTCACTTCCTTGTGAGGCTGGATGTTTGTGTGATGTGTCTGAGGTCACTGCAGTGTCAGCTACCATAGATTTGAGTGTCAGTTATTGTATTTAACTCTGGAAGATGATAATATCTTAAAATGGGAATAGATGGCAATCACTGAGTGTGAAATGTTATATCTGTGACTATTGTTTTATAAACTAAAATTCCTCACCGGAAGATTTTCATTGTAGCAACAGAGGTGACTTCTACTGGGTACCAAGAAACCACTTGGTATGCTCGGATCAGTCCTCCCTGATAAATATTTATTTTCAACTTCTCTGGCATACTTCATGCTATTTTGCCAAAATTATTCGTGAATCTGGTCTGATGTATTTGTTTTTCCCTGAACGTACAGCATTAGGGCTAATATTTCAAGGTAAAAAAAATTTTGTACTGCAGTGGACAGAGTGCTGCAACTCAGCTGTTGATGAGCACGCCTTTCATAAAAGAAAAAAAATAAAGGAGACAAAAAAAATCTCCGAAGGATGTGGAATATTAATGTGTGAAGTTGAGGGCTAAGAACGAAATGAGAGAAAAGTAATTTTGCAGAAGGAACAGTTTTAAAAGAAATGTTTCAGGAGCAAAAGATTTTCTTGATATCGTATGGCCTGATGTGCACTGAGAGGGATTAAATTGAATATTGATTTTAGAAAGGTATGACTATGCTGTTAAAATGATAAAGGGGAAAAAAAAATATACAAGAAAACAATAAGAGAATTATTACCAAAAAGACTTGCAACTGAGAGCCATATTCTAGTTGCTAGGTTCTCCAGGGAGTCATAGTTTCTGCAAGTGGCAAATTGCATTGAACTCGTGATGGTGATCAAGGAAAAAGAGTAGAAGTAATTCATAGTTAAGAGTGAGAATATGAAGTTAATGATAAAGCATTTCCACCAAAAAAAAAGCATCAGTAAAGAACTGATGTCCATTTTGATGAAGGAAGAAATGCATGGTAGTAAAGTATGGAGAGACCAGGGCGTTGCTGAAATTGGCCAAAAATGAACTGGATGGTAGAATGAAACCTTCATCATCAAAGATGTTCAACTTAATTAAACATGATAAAACTTAAGCAACGGAACAGATTATTTTTAAAAGGGTAACTTATTTAGTTTTCAGATAGTTTCAGAGAATGAACTGCTGGATGAGGTTTCTTTGCTAGCCATATCACGGGAGCCTCAAAAGTTTTCCAATCTAAAATAGAAGATTTCTTCAGCAGTCTCTATTATAGCTAGAGATGGTCTAATTTCTGCATATATTTAATTCTAACTTTTAGTCTAGATATGTGAATTAGAAAGGGTTTATCTAAATGTCCCTTTAATTTCTAGGATTAAGTAAGCCATTTTATAAGTGAAAGGAAACATGGGACTAGAGGGTCATCCTTGAACCCTTCAAGTGGTGATATGTGCCCAAATTGGCAACTGTAAGAAAAAATCTTAATCACTCTATGATCAGACTTGATAGATGTGTGATAAGGCATTAAAAAAAAAAAGACCACAAAACCCCATCCTGTATGTTTGCTTCTTTTCATCGAATTACAAGTGGCAAACTCTTGAAAGGACAAAACAGCTTAGACTTGAAATACAGATCATCAGCTCCTAATTTTTGGTGTTGGGAGTTTTTGGTTTTATTTTTTTGTTGTCGTGTTTTTTTCCTTTATTTTGTTTATTTAGTGCAAGAAATAATTGTGTTCTTTTGCTGTGCTGTGGCTGAAACATGGCTTTTCTATCAGTGCCTTCTCCCTTCCAAACTATTTATATCCACATCAGTTTTATTTTCACCTAAATGTAGGTTAAGAGGAGGTTGCAATGCCTAAGCTTTCTTTTTTGAACTGTGCTTATGAGGCTGAAGATGTTTTTGGTTCAGTAGACCAGAAGACAGTGAAGGAATGTGTTAGTGAACATAATTTCAGTGTTGAGAATCTTTCTCCAGCTAGTCTCCCCAGTGGAAATACTTTGTGGAAGAATGGAGAACTGACTTGAAATCGCATTCAAAAACCTGCTGGAAGAGAGAAATCAACAACTTTGTGATGTAAATATAGATTTGAAGTCGGGACATGCACTCTGCCAAATACTCATTACACACTTGAACAGTGGCGCTTTGTCTAGGTCTTCTGTTGGTATCTAACCATGCATTAGTTGTATACAGTGTCAGGGTAGAAATGCGTGTCTGCCTCAGAAGGGCACACAGCAGATGCCAGTGTGTCCAAATGCAGGAGCTCGCACATTCTAGTGGGCCTTACTCTATGCAGTCAGTTCTGTGAATAGATGAAGGTGATGTTCCTTTAGGCTTTAACCATGTACTTGTTTAGCACAAAGTCCTAGATAAAAGCTTACAGTTGCAAGTGTAGAAACTAAGAGCTGCAGTGATGGTTGTGAAAGGATATGAAGTGTAGGATTATACTGTCCTGTTCACAGAATCACGGAATGGCCAGGGACCTCAAGGATCGTGAATCTCCAGCCCCCTGCCACAAGCAGGGCCACCAACCTCCACATTTAATACTAGACCAGGCTGCCCAGAGCCCCATCCTATTTTGCTTAGACAACAAAAGTAGGCTTTGCTGCTCAGCCATCTTTAGCAGCTGATCTGTGGAGTGCCAAGGTATGTTATGGTAGATAGAGTGCTCCTGATGTCTTAGAGGAAGCAGAGGAAAATTTTGTGAAATGGAATTATGTTATTAACAATACTCCATTTCTTGATGTAAAAGAGATTAAGTTCTGCCATTTTAACTGTGTATTACTTTTTAAGATTAAATCCATTTCAAAGTAGGAAAAACCTAACAGTGATCTCATTATTTGTGTGGCCTTCCTTATTTAGAAGGGCTTTTACATGCTTCTTATGACTGTAAGATCTACAGAACTCAGACTGTCCCGCATTAGATTTTTTGAATGTATCTTCTTAGGTTGGAATCTTTATCCTGCTCTGAGCCATTTTTGTTGTTTCTGCAGTCTACTTCAATCTAACTTAGTGTTTCCACTCATAATTTTCTTTTTGAGGACCTGAGAGGATAGCAGATGAAGACTGAATGTTTTGCTGTGAGAGGAATGTCCTTCTGCATCTAGGACATTCATAACCTAGGAAACTTGGTTTCTCTTCTTGATGTTCTTCTAACCTGTAAGAAAACTTGATTTTTCACATTACTTCTTTGGTTCATTTCTCAGCCACAAATTGTAATTTCAGATGGGTATAATTAGAAGTGGTGGTCACTGGAGTACTTGTTTTATACATAAAATCTGAACCAACGCTATGGCCGTGAACAACTGAAATGAAAGTGGATCACATGATACAGGTCAGTTTGTACAGGTTTTGCCCTTAAGAGTGGGGAGCAATTGATTTTCTTTAGTGCACATACTCTTTAATACAGTATTCAGTGAGCCTGAGCAGAGGTTTATTTCATGCTGTCAATACCTGCAATTTAATTGGTAAAGAATTGACAGGAAACAAAGATCTCAACAGCATAATGAGACTATGTGTTCTATTTAAAAAAAAAAAAAAAAAAAAAAAAAAAAAAAAATATAAAAAATAATGCTTTAGCTGCCAACTTGACATACACTGAACTTCAGAAGACCAGTGTTAATGGGAGGAGACTGTTATTAATCAAAATTTGTCTTCCCATAAGGAGCTTTTTTTCTTGAAATATATGCTTGTACAGTATAACTGATTTTTTTAAGGATCTGTTTGCTTTACACTTTTTTCACTTGAGATTAGAACTCATACAACAGTGACTCAATTTGGGTGTGCAAAATATAATCAGAGTGCACCTCTTTTAACAAGGAATTGTGTATGCTTTGGTTGCTGTCACATGTTCAAGAGCACTCATGGTCACTGAGGGACATTGGAAGGCACTTGAATCTGGTCAGCTGACAGCCTGAGCTCTTCAGTGGAAACAGCTCAGCTCTATAAAGGTAAAACATTTTGTATAATACAGTTGGTGAAAGGTACTTTGAAGGGTTGAGGAGAGCTTAAAACTGAACAGGTTTGTACAAGGTGGGGTGTTTGAAAAAGGCACTGGAGAAGAAAGGAAGATGAGCAGACAGGGCTGCTCAGAAGGACCAAGTACTGCAGTTGTCTGTATGCTGGGCAATATACAGAGTGTACCAAGCAGTTTTGTCTGAGCACAAACAGGATTTCAGTATGCACACTGCTCCCTTCTGTTCTTGTTTTTTTTTTTGTTTTTTTTGTTTTTTTTTTTT
>NW_024884822.1:3764912-3926537 GCF_019232065.1 Centrocercus urophasianus | reverse complement strand
TTTTTTTTTTTTTTTTTTTTTTTTTTTTTTTTTTTTTTTTTCAGCATAGTTTAGATAGATCATGTGTATTTATACATACTGAAAAACATTGAGAAGTACTTGATCAGGTATGTAATATGTAATTGTGTGCTTTTTATTCTCTTCAAAGAAACAAAGGATGTGGAGAAAATAGTAAGAGATACTGCAGCATGTACTTGTTTCTGCA
Source organism: Centrocercus urophasianus (assembly GCF_019232065.1). Classification (NCBI taxonomy): domain Eukaryota; kingdom Metazoa; phylum Chordata; class Aves; order Galliformes; family Phasianidae; genus Centrocercus; species Centrocercus urophasianus. The sequence continues at coordinate 3,926,332 of NW_024884822.1, read as the reverse complement.
GTATTAGTGCTGAGGCTAAGAATTGAAAACTAGGTGCAGAATGTTAGATCTCTCATGGTGATGTAATTGCAAATACAGCCTTGCTGATCAGGAATGTAATGTGGCAAATTTTGAAACTTAAGTATTTACAGCAGTAAAAAGAGTGGCAGCTCATACTTCAGTCCTGTTACAACTGTTACGAATTTCATTCTCCAGAAGTTCTTTTTTCATGTTCATTTGGGTGATGTTCTTTGACTATTATCTTCTCATTCCAGAGAACAATTCAGTAGAACTGCATAACTTTGGTTTCTGTTTTTTCTGTTGGTATTAGCAAATATTTAAACCATGTGTGAATCCTTTGCTTTAGAAGCTAAGCTTATCTGAAGAGATATAACTTTTTTTTTTTTTTTCCTTTTTCCACTTTTTTTATTTCTTCTTGTGTTGAAGCAATTTGAGCAATTGTGCCTGCTGGCCTACTGACTGTAAGAGCAAGCTTGCATTATCCCTTATGTGCAGTATGTGTAACTTCTTAAATATACACAGGATTCAGCAGGATTTGGCCATGAAATTTGGATTGTTCCTCTTGGGAGAAATTTTGTAAATCAGGATTGGAATGGGAGAGAGGATGCTGTCTGTACAAGATCTAAAAACAGCTTTTAGACTTTGCTAGGAGAAGCTTGTGTAGCTTTAAGTAAGGAGATTATGTAAAATGCTGACTAAAGCTGAGAGCTTGCAGAGGTTCTGACTAGCAAGAGAGCTTTGTAAAATAAATTAATAAATAGCTTTTAAGTTCTCCCAAGGTAAGGACTTTTCACTACTGCTTATAGCGTGTTTCAGTTTTCTTGTTTGACCGTTAGTCAACTCAGCTTTCCTCATTACATCTGTATCTATCTTGTGTGCAGCTCCATTAATGTATTAATACGGGCTCTCTTCTGACTACAGTACATTTTTCATTGTGTTTTTCTTCTGTGAACAGTTTTTGTCCTTACCTTTATGCCAATTTGAATTAATGAAAAATAAGATTTAGTATTTGAAGTTGCATTTAGATATGCATTTGCATGAAAATTTGAGGGCATCATGTAGTGAGGGCTCGTTGTTGTGTTTTTTAACGCTTTTATTGATTAGAGAAATGATTTTATTGCCCCAACAGAAGGAGATGGAAAAAAAAACAGAACTGCCTTGACGTGAAATAAACAGTTCTGATTGAAGGTTTAATCAAATTTAGTTGAAAAATATTTCAACTTATTTGAGTAAAAGTTTCAAAAGCTTTTATTTAAGAATATTCAAATAAAAGAAGCAAAGTTGAAGGTTTTTGAACAGTACAGAATTTGCAGTTCTGCTGTTTATTACATGGTAAAATTAACTGCTGTTGGTAGCAAAGAAAAGAAAAAAGCTTAGATCTTGTTGTTATTGCTGTGCTTTAACCATTTGAATTTCTGATGTGATCTGCATAGCATCTCTCCACTCTGTCTTTTCATTAGACTATCTCCATGAGCATTTATATCCCCATTTAAGTGTTACCTGTAGTATTTGATCAGTGAATGAAGATAATGTGCTCCTTCACGAACAGTTTCAGGCACTCTGTCATACTAAGTTGGAAAGGGTGAGAAGAAAAGCTGCCCTCCTCAGTAACAGCTGCAGCCTGGCATACCCGAATTGATCTCCAGGAGGGTAACCATGGAAAGAAGGGATGGTGGGAAAAGGATTTGGGTACTGCCTGCTTGGAAACCTGCTGCTGCTCCAGGAAAGAGGCTCTGCCTTTCTATGCAGCTGAGCCTTCAGCCGTTATGGCTTTTTGTGCCCTGGGGAGGATAAACTAAGAATGCTTTTTAAGAACGTAAATAGATCATTTTTGATCCTTTGCTTTACAATATTATTTTTTCACTTCAAGAAGTGTGATTTGGATAAGCAACTGCATGCTACTGGTTAGAAGATCTGTCCCACTGCTCTACTGCTGAGTGGGATCACTGCAGAGGCTATGACCCAGCATGTTGCAGTTTACGTGTAGCTGGTACTGTGAGGACCAGATTCTTGTACCTCATTACTACAGCTCAGATACTTTGTTAATAAGCTCCTATACAGAGATTCATTTTGTAGTTCTGTTTTACAGTGCTCTGAATTGGGTCACTTGAAAAATATACTGGCTGTAAAAATTAGCTATAAAGCTAAAAGGCAGTACTGTTAAAGTAAATGGATATCATAAGCATTCTCAAGTTGTTATTAAATTCAGTGTATTAGGTAAAAAGAAGCATATATATGAACCACCTTTTGGGCATACTTCTTGAATAGTAGCTTAGTTCAAACGTTGTCTTTTATTAGTTTTCATGACAGATGTGAAAGAAAAATGTTTCTATGAAAGCTTTTGTAGTAAGTCTACGTAAGGTACCCATCCTTAATTCAGAGCTGCTGAATCTGTTGTCAGAACAGCTCTGAATTCTGAAAATTGCCTAATTAATCCCACAGTATATTTTTACCAATCACGATGAAACTAACTTAATTCTGCACTGTAGCTGGATTCTGCAGCTAAGTTGTCTCCTCAGGTTGTGGATGGTGACCGAAATATTCTTTGGTGTAGTAATAAAGCAGAGCCAGTGTTGTGGTTAACCCCTGCAGGCAGCTCAACACCACACAGCTGCTTGCTCACTCTCCCCTGGTGAGATGAGGGAGGAAATGGGAAAGGGAGGAGTAGAAGAACACATGGGTTGAGATAAAGACAGGTTACAGGGTTAAGCAAAAGCTTTGTGTACAAGGAAAACCAAGCAAGGAATTCATTCACTTGTTCCTGTCAGAGGCAGGAGAGCAGGCCTTAGCTTCTGTAAGGCTTTATTGGGAAGATGAACATCATCACTCCTAATGACACACCCTTCATCCTCTTTTCTCTCAGCTTTTATTGCTGTTTTCACTCTCGTAATGACAAAATGGAATTCCTTTGGTCATTCTGGGTCAGCCGCCCTGGTTGTATCCCCTCCTAGTGCACCCCGCAGCACAGTGCTAGCAGGGCAGCATGGGGAGCAGAGATGTCCTTGGCTCTGCGAGAGCACTGCTCAGCAACAGCAGAAACATCAGTGTGCTACCAGCAGTATTTTCAACAAAAAATCAACTGTAGCATATGAGCTTCTGCAAAGAAAATGAACTCAATCCCAGTCAAAACTGTGACAGCTAATAGTTTGATTATTTTCAGTATATGTTCTGTGATGCATCATTCTGAGGCTATGGGGTGTTTTGTGTCTTTCATTCTTTTTTTTCTTTTTAGTATTAGGTAACCAGAAGGATTCTAATTAGCTAGTGGAATTTGGTTATTTATATATAAATAAGCAGGTTATTTCTTTGAACTATTGTTTGCTTACATTTTTTTGTTGTTAGCCTACCCCAAACAGAGATGTACCGGGGATTTGAAATGGGAGGTGGTGATTTTGGAGATTCATTATTCTTCCATCTTCTAGGGTGGCCGAACTACGCAGTGGTGCTTGGGGATTGTTAGCCTGCTTTGCGAGGTTTTTCTGATGTTGTTTACCTAAAATTAAAAATGTCTCAATTGCTTTGATTCCAGGCAGTCCTGTAGTTGTTTGAGGCACAAAACATAACTTCAAATGCATCTCCCCAAAAGGGCTCAGAACAAATTAATCTTCCTAACATATGTGTAGATAATCGATGAAACTAATATAGCCTTGTTCTAAAGCAAAACAAATGATTAAACATGTATAACTTAATTTATATGACAGTGTTAAAATGTAAGCCACTGGGAAACAGTGAAGTTACAAGTGTGCTGTTAATAGCTACTGTAATTTTGTCGAGCCGACTTTATATCAATTTCAGTTTTATCAGTGTTACTTTGAAGTTCAGAGAGTAAATGGAAATTGGAAAACAAGTAAGTGGGCCTCAACTGGGAATTTGTTTTACGTTGCAAACCTTTTTTTGTTTTCATTTTCTATAAGCCCTTGAGCAGAACTATTGAATGCCCAGATTGTCTTGCTGCATGCAAACCTTTTTTCTTTTTAGGCAGTGATCATTCAGTTCTGCTCTAGTCAGAGAATTGACAAGTAAGAATGATTTTACACGTAGAGCGAGCTGTACTGTCACTTGAGGAGGCACTCCACTCTTTCTAATATGTGTGTTACAGAAGGCTGGGTTCAAACCTGAGCAGTGTCTATGAAGAAAAATAGCTTGGAAGTCCATAATTTGGTTCTTTTCACTCTAGACTGCTATTTAGCAGTCCCCAGCTGTAAATTTTATGACTTCTGGCATGTTTTAATTTGAAAACCGTATATTTGTTAACAAAAAAAGTTGCTGTTAACAAAAAAAAAAGCTATTAAGTATTACCTTTTGATGCTAACCAAGCACAGCCATGAGAGACTTCCTGTAGCACTGAATTCTAGATTTCTTGATAGAAGTAGAATTATTTCAGTATGCTGCTTCAAGGGAGGGAGGAGAGTATTTCATATGAGGCACAAAGCTTGCCCTCATCTATTACAACGCAGTTTGCTTTTGCAAGGACAGAGGTGCACGGAGACAGGGTCTGTGACTGCAATGTAGCAAAACCGAATTTCAAACTAGAAAACCTCCTCCTTCCTTGATAACTGGGACATAGGCTAAAGGGAAATTTGAAGACTTAGTTCTAAAATGATTCAAGAATCAGTTTTGAGTCGTATTTTGGAACTGTGATCAAAATTATACAAACAACAATATAAATGGAGTTGTTCAGAGGATAATCTGCTCTCTGCAGGAACAATGCAGGGAATCGTCCAAGAAGGAACTGCTGATTGAAGTATTGGCTGATAATCACTTTGTGTATGTTGTGTATGCATGAATGAGTGCAACTAAAGCCCTTTCTGTTCAAAACCATCTGCAGGGATTGTGTATTTGTAAACCAAGACAGATAAAGGTAATTTATTAATTCTTTGTCTGCTATCTACTCATTATTTCTTCTGAAAGAAGTATTCGCTTCTAAGCTCCCAACCACATTAAACACTGAGGGCTGAGACAACATTTTAATTGGCTTATGAGTATGAGTTGGCTTTATTCTTACATAAAACATGAATGTTTCTAAATCTAATTCATCCTAGGAGGTACAGTATCCATATGCTTTCACCAGGATTAAATATGTCATGCTAACTTTGCTGACTACAGATGTGCATCTGATGTATGTGACTCCTCATTCTAAGGCGCATGGACAAAAACTTCCAGAGGGAGAGGATGAGAAGCGGATGTGAGATGTTATTCATGTTGTCTGTGCCAGTTCTTTGAAGCAGTGTCCGTACTTAATACTCCCTAGTGAATGACCAGCCTTTAGAATTGCAGAGTAAGTACTTGAGCTTAGCAATTAGCCACAGGAAAGTGAAGCTATGTTTTATGTGGAAAGACGGGTGAAAGGTTGGTTAATTGAACTTATCCTAGGTGCCAAATGTTGAGCAGCACAGACAGACATCCTGTCGATACCTGTGAACACCAGTAGAGAAAGCAAGTAGACGACATCCTTTGTAATGGTTACGTATTAAATTGGAATGAAGCACCATGTCTACCAAATATATTACAGAGCACTGTTGCTGAACTGTTCTATTAGATGTATGTCATCAACTGAGAAGATCGGATGCTTTATACACAGGCTTAAAGAATAGTAGGAACAAAGATTTCTCACTAAGGGCCTTTGTCTCTATCTATTACTTTCCCTAATGGAATTGAATTACTCTTTTTGTTTCTATTCTGTCTAGGCTCATACACTTATATTTCCAGATCTCCAACTATATCTGAAATTGTGTCATGTTGCACTAGGAGTGCATCCTTAGTGAAGAGGTACAGTGTTAGTGTTGATTGCCTACAGCTTTAGTAGTGGAGATTTTTTTCCCTTGAAGGCCCATCTGAAAAAGAGATGCTGAGTTGGTTAGAGGAAGGATTCAGAGCAACTTTTTGTAACCAGGAAGTTCATGTGAGAAATTCCATTGACTGCGCATGAGCTTAATGTCAATTTTTTCTAGTCTTTTTGATTTAAGTGAGCTTATTAATGATAGAAATCCATACTAAATAGAAAAATAGTTAATGCTAGAATTTTTTTGTAATGTTGCTCTTCATTTTGTCATTTCGCAGGTTCTGTTTTTTTAATATAACATTTGGAAGTATGGCTTCAGAAATTACTTTCCTGTATTTTCCTCAGTGCGTATTACAGTTCAGTTCACAAGCCCATGTAGCCTCTGGAAAACTTTTCACAGGACTGAGAATTTATCTGCTTGAAGCTGCAAGGCTTATGCATCTTCATACTGTGTTGTTTTGTGGAAAAGCAGTGTTTCCAAAGATGAACCCAGTTAAGAATTCCCTTTTCCCAGTGAACGGCTGTTTTCTGAGAAGTAGATGGTTTGGGGGAGTTATGTAGACAGCGCAGTGCCTGCTCCCTCTTTCTTGTTGTCTTTCTTATTGCTATGGCAATTCTACTCCATCCTCTCCTGCTTTCTGTTAACTGCATTTCTCAAGATCTCTGTCTATGCAGCAGGTGTTCAGTACATTTCAACAGGCATAAATACGCCCTGAAAGCTACTGTAAAGATCACCATGCAGAACAAGTACGTGTTAGCTTTCACAGATAGGTTCTCTACTTAAAACACAGTAGATGAGAATGGTGTGTTGGGTGTCTGAAGCTGTCGTATTTGGGAGAGTGTATTATATATGATGCCTTTTGTGAATAAGAAGGGAGGTTTGCAGAGGTGTGCTGTGAAGCAGTTCCTCTCTTACTCTATGACCATCTAAACTACAGTGGATACTGAATAGCAAACTGTTTTACTCTGTTTTGGCTTGTACTTAATGGTCTGTAATACTGGTGTTGAATTGTGTGAAAGGTATCTTTGGAGAATCTTTCCCTTTTTTTCTTTGTGTAAGATGTTAGTGCTCCAAGATACATTGAAGCATTAGGTGGCTGCTGGGCCTATTTTATAGCATCTTTTTTTGTAGTTAGGATTTTGTCTTATCAGTGTGAAGTACACCAGTCACAGAATTTCAGCACTGATAGGGGTGAAGGGAAATAAGGGGAGTTGTGTGAAGGAACATACTCCCATTCCAGTTTAGCTTCATTTACAGATGATGGTGAACAGCAAGTGGTTTTGTATTAGGTTTGATTTACTTGATTTGTTTGTTATTGCACAAGTATTGCAGAAGTCTGCTCCAGGGATGGGGAGGAGATACAAGTGGGATTTAAGTAACTTAAAAGCAGTTTGTATGTACTTCCTTTTAATTGTTTTCTCTGTTCTGTGAAGCAGGCATTGCTTTGACATTGGATACATTGAGTTTAGTATACTGTGTAGTTTTAATATATAGACAAATCCAGTATATGCATTTGTGTGTTTTGATTATAACTGATTTCAGCTGAGAACAATTCAAGTTTCAGCTTATACCAAATAAGCGTGTACCTGAGTGTTCAAAGACCATATGTGAAAGATTTCAGATCAGCCGTGATTTTATAATAGTATTCATCACAAATCTGTATGGAAGCGAGTGCTAAGTTTCAATATTTATTTTGGAAAGAGTTGCTGAAATAAAGCATAATCTGAAATAACTTGGTGGATTTTTTTCTGCTTTCTGAGGACTGTAACTATCAGTATTTTTGCAAGTGAAATTTTGGTTCTCTTACAGAGAAGTCCCACAGTAGGACTTCAAATTTTCATTCCTTGTTTATAAGCTGCATAATACGTGCATATGGGTCTGAAGTTCACAGGTAAGACATGATGAAATGTATCTTCTATGCTTAATATAAGACAAAATATCTCTGAAGTTTTTTTCTCTACAATCTTCATTTTTGCTTTGTGGCTCTCACCTTGTTTTCTTAAGCAAACAAATGTTCTTTTGGGGTAAAGGATTAGTGGTAAAGAATAATGTGACAGTGCAATATGCACTTTGAGGGAAGAGATAAAGACAAGTCATCCAACCACCTGCATTTAGTCAAGTTGATAGTTAAATCTTTGCATGTTGTGCTGTAGATTTTGGCAGGAAAGTGGTCCTATCCAATAAATACTGCCTCAATTTAACAAGGGTTTAATAAAATTAAATGATTTGAACCTTATTTTTAACCTTAAGTTGTTGTGGCTTTTAAAAGAAAATTACAGGGATTTTGCTGAGGCTTGGGAAAGGCTGGTAGATCTGTAGGAAGTGAATATAAGCTTAGCAGATTTGTGCTTCTATGGGAGAATGCTGTAAACATCCACGCAGTAGATTTTTAGTAAGGAAACGTAGTTCCATACAAGTTCATTGTAGTGGTGGTGGTGTTGATATTTTTCTTACTGTAGGAAGGAAACATGTCTTCAATGGATATTTTTCTGTGGTGTAGTAATGGAAGAATGTAGAGCTGCTGTTTCCTAACTATGAACTTTTCTTTTTAGTGTATGTAATTTGTAAAGGCAATTTAAATTGTTAAACACTTGGTTTTGACTATTTCTCTGTTTCTCTGGATGCGTGTTAGAAAGTCTGCTCTCTGTTATTTACAGTATTACAGGCCCTAGTTATTGTATAAGTTAGAAGATTATCGTCTGATAGCCATCAAGGTCTGAGAGAACTTGAGAATTCTGTGTTTTTTCATTTTATATGTTGAGTTAATCTTGAAATTTAGGTTGTTTCATTTAAAAATTAGACTTCAAAAAAATCTCTTAAGCTGTGTCGATATTATCATCTGAAGTGACAAGTTGTTAGAAATATTAACATTGATACTAATATATACAGTAGTCTTAATGTCATTAGAATTTTAGGCAGTCAAGAAGCTAAAAGAGCCAGAACTCTGCCAGACCTTTTGGCAGGAGGTTGAGAAACAAAGGTGCAATAAAATTAGTGTGAGTAAACATCCTGGTTTATGTTTCCTTTTTTTTTTCTGTGGTGTGGCAGCATGGATTGAACCAGTTTTTTTTAAAACCAGGGGCATGCAGTTAAAGTAATTGTGAATATGCATTCGATCTGCGGCAGTAAATTACAAAGTTCTGCTGTCCTGGAGGTGCCGGCATTGTTCGCGCTTCCCAGGCAGAAAAGCCGTGTTCAGCTCGCATAGCGTCTGCAAATGTGCTTTTCCTCTTCTGACAGGACCGAAAATACTTCAGAAATATGACTGCTTAGTAGAAAAATAGTTCTACTGGTCTGTGGACAATATTAATTATAGTAACTACAGTTTGGTAACCTACGCTGTTTAAATCTAATCTGATAAAAACTGTTGACTCAGTGTATATCTCTAGGAAAAGCCATTAGTCTGTCTGAGTTTATTACCAAATCAACACAGTCTGAAAGCAGGAAAAAAAAAAAAAAAAAGATGAGATCTCTACAAATATGTAGGTGTACTCTTTTAAAGAATATCTTGTCATTAAATTTAAAATACTCTCCGTGTAATTTTTTGCATCTCCTTTCTCTCCTGTTGCTAGGGAAGGGGGAATCTGTGGTAGGATGTTCCTATTCAAGTATCTGTCTTAGAGCTGACTTGGCTGTGCAACGCTCTTCTCACTAATGATAATGCTCCTGTAGTCTTCCCAGAGAGCAGTTCTTCCCTACAGTAGTTGCTGTAGGTATGAAATAACTGGTCTGCAATGAACTGATTCTGAATGTCAGGCTATTCAAATGCTATGTAACCACCCTTTTGGGAACAACAAACTTTGTTTCATAAGAGCTGGTTATTAAATGTTAATTTTGAAGTTAATAATACTTACAAGGTGAGTGTTCAAATCATCATGTTGAAAATAGTTATCAGTGAAAGCAGAAATAACAGGTGAATTAACAGATACATAAGCCTTTGGTTAAAAGCTGCATGCTTCTATTTTTCATTCAAGGAAATGTGTTTTTATTGCCTGTAGTTGTAGAGAAAATTCAGCTTCTTTTTTCTTTTTTCTTTTCATTTTTTTAACGTTGCTAATAAAGGAGTTTGGGTTGCTTAACATATTCTCAGGAGTCCATGCTCCAAACTTTGCCCTTCAGTTGGTATTACGGTATCAGTAATTGCTGCCTCATGTTAACATTCATTTAAAGCTGCTGATTTAACATTTAAAAATTCTGAGGTTAATGGATCTGTGAATACAGATCCATTAACCTCAATAAAAACAAATGGGACCTTTAGTGAACTAAAATAAGTGCAGATCAAGGATACACTTTCACTAATACTTACTGATAGCATTTAGATTGTACTGTTAAAATGTCAGGTCATAAAAAAGGCTAGTAATGCAGTAATATTCAAGGTGAATTTCAGTGTTTCAGTCACTTCTGTGACCTAAGATAGGATAGTTTAAGATCAAGCAAGCTCAGTCTTCTAATTGCAAGATATTCTGTGTGGACTGCTATGTAAATGGTACGATATTGGGGCTGAGCTGGATTTACTTAAGAATGAATTCAGTTTGAATGCATATTCATCTAATGAGCAAATTATGATGGTGTAGTTAAATGACAAATATTAATCTTACTTTACAGAGGAATTGGCTTAGAGTTTGCAGCTGAGGCTATAATACATAGGAAACAAGGCAAAATGTTTGTTTAGAATTGCTTTCCTTTAGTCCTCATGTTTAATCTAACATTGCCATAAAAATGTGTACATTTCAAAAGACTGCTTGAAAATGAAGAGTAGTTCTTCAGTCTTCAGTCTTTTGCATCATGTTATAGCAAATCTGCTTTTACAATATACAGAATGTATATAGAAGTACAAGGTGTTAATTGTCAGTTGAGTTCACTTAGGCAGATATCTTAGTTTTCATGAAAATGAGATGGATCACATGTTCACTGAGGAATCATCTCTGCTTTTCTTTAAATTTTCTCTATCAAAATGTTGCTGTCTTTCATGGTCTTAACTATGCACTGTGTACATATCAGTTGAGGAATTTACCGACTTAAAGAATTCACTCATAAATGTTATGGTGATTGTTACAAGACTGTAAAATGCGTACTTGTGCTCGAAGAAGTATTATTCTATTACTCATGTAGTAAAATGACACTTATTCTCATTAGTAAAGTAGTTGGCATATTAAAAAGATAGTGCTATATTTGCTATGCAAAAAGGGAAAGGTAGGAAATCACTCAAGTGATTTTAAAGGTCATTTTAAAGGCAGTTGGAAGCTGTATTATACTGAACTCCAGATGCTGTGCGTCAGCAGAAAAATTATTTAGTCCATCGGTAGGTAAAGTTGTCAAGTGTGGCTATTAGTAAGTACAGCTGTTAGAAACTATGGCTTCTGACAAGGGTGGGTAGTGGTAGGAGAAGGGGCAATGGTTTTAAACTGAGACAGGGGAAGTTTAGATTAGATATTAGGAGGAAGCTCTTCACACAGAGGGTGGTGCAGCACAACAAGTTGCTCAAGGAGGCTGTGGATGCCCCATCCCTGGAGGCGTTCAAGGCCAGGCTGGATGTGGCTCTGGGCAGCCTGGTCTGGTGGTTGGTGACCCTGCGCATATCAGGGGGTTGAAACTAGATGATCATTGTGGTCTTTTTCAACCCAGGCCATTCTATGATTCTCTACAAGATTACTTCCTATGTGGCAAGCAACTGATTAGACAGAATATGCAAAAGCACCTAAAAGTTCAGAACCAATACACTCCAGAAACTGTTCAGAAGTAGTTTTACTGGCTTAACTTGATGTGTGAAATCAGGTTGATAGATACTCTTGCATAGCACATCAGAACTATTTCTTGAGCATTTGTCAAAACAGTTTGATAGAACTTGAAAAGCATTTCAGAGATCAGGCTGAGTCAAGTTCGAATAATGTGGTAGTTTTACCTCATGCTTCTACTGTTAATCCTAAAGAAGTGAAGGTAACTTATATGGAAGACTTCGGCATGTTGAACTGCAATCTAAGTTGGACTTCTCTTTGAGCTTCTTACAGTTGAAGTTTAGCCATTTTTTCAAATATGAATATTATGTGTACAAATGACAACAAATAGGTTAATATCTCAAAAGATCAAGCTGAACAGTAAGTCAACAAATCTCAGTGACAAGTCCATAGAATGTTCAAGTGCACCTTTCCAAAGTGTAATTGTATCACGAACTAACTTGTAGTTGTCAAACAGAAGTAACGCTTGAATATTGACATTTCTTGTGAATAGTTTGTATGTTTTGTCATAATATGTTCTGATAAATAAAGCCCAACGCTGTTTAAGAATAGAGAAGAGCCATTTTTGAAACACTTCTCTATTTAGCAAAATAGACAATGTCAGTTTTCTGCTGCTGTGATTTTGTTTCAACTCTACTAAACATCACTAGATTGGATTCTCATATTGGAAAGTAGAATGCATCACTGTTTGAATAGAAATGCATTACTCTGTGAATTGGAATGAATTAGGCACACTCAATTGCACTGTTGTCCTGTCATATTTCTGCCTTTCTAAAAATGGTTCTTGTAAGAATGTACTATTAAATCTAGGGCTACGCTCTAAACAAATTGTGCTGGAGTCTATCATCTGTTAAATTTCATTACAAGCAATATTAGTAGTTCTTAACAGTAGAAATGTTGCACTTAGAACATTCACTATCTTAGCTGATGGGAATGAACTTGAAAAATGTTTTCTTTAAGCATGTTGGGGTGCATTAAAATCTGCAGCCACGGTCTTAATTATTTTTGAATTGTAGCATTTTTTTAAGCCAAAGGCTATTGCTTAGGCTTCCCTTGATTTCTTATTGAGCTGTATGTTTAACTTGGAGGGTCTTCAGGCAGTCATCAGCGCAGTATACAGATGTATTGTTGGAAATAAGTTTTCTCTATGAATATTTGAGACATCAGCTAAGTCTTTTCCCCAACCTTGGAGTCAAGGCTCATGAATACCTACTTTACACTTTAAAAATGTGTTCATATAAATATCTCTTTACCAAGTGACATGCTTGTTACCAATTTTTTTAATAGAAATTTTTAGCTATGTATTAAAGGCTAAACATTACTGAAATGCCATTGCCATGAAATTTCAGTCCAGAGTGGCTCATTGTTTTAAAGAGAAGTAACATGTTTTGCCAGGTAGCCTGTGGTATTTCCTGTATGTAGACTGCAACCATTTTTTTCTTTGTTAATTTCCTAAAACTCTTTCTCATGATTCAAGTCTCCTAATAAGGCACATCACTGTGGTAATATACTTGCTAGTCAGCTACGTTAGTCTTTTTGTTAATGGACTTGACTGATGAGAAGACCAGTTACTAATTATTGTGCATTGACCCCTGATTCAGCATGCTTTAAATGGAAAAATGTATTGAGTATTCCTTAAACACAGGCATGCTCTCAAGCTGAGGTGTTTTTTCTGATTGCCCATACTTAAGTCATCCCTTTCTGCATTTTGTTATAATTCATTTTTGTTGCTTTTTTCACCAATAAATAATTCATCTTCTATGTTCACTGTGTTCCTGAACATGGCTTAATGCTCATTGCCAAACTCATGAATATTTTCTTATGTACTTGATTAAATTAAGATTATGAAACTAGTTATCTCATCGGCTAAGTCATTTTTCATAGCATGATAGAATGGCCTGGATTGAAAAAGACCACAATTGGCTCATCTAGCTTCAACCCCCTGCTGTGTGCAGGGTCACCAACCACCAGACCAGGCTGCCCAGAGCCACATCCAGCCTGGCCTTGAATGCCTCCAGGGATGGGGCATCCGCAGCCTCCTTGGGCAACCAGACTGTTCCAGTTTGTCACCACCTTCACCACTTCCTCCTAATATCTAACCTAAACTTCCCCTGTCTCAGTTTCAAACGATTCCCCCTTGTCCTATCACTGTCTACCCTCTTAAACACTTGTACCCTCTCCTGTTTATATGCTCCCTTCAAGCACTGGAAAACCACAGTGCGGTCTCCCCAGAGCCTTCCCCAAGCTAAACAAGCCCAGTTCCCTCAACCTTTCTTCATTGGAGAGGTGCTCCAGTTCTGATCACCTTAGTGGTCCTCCTCTGGAGAAGTTCCACATACTTCCTGTACTGGGGGCCCCAGGCCTGGATGTGGTGCTGCAGATGAGGCCTCACAAGAGCCGAGTAGAGGGGGGCAATCACTTTCCTCTTCCTGCTGGCCAGCCCTTTTTTAATGCAGCCTGAAACTCAGCTTGGTGTCATCTGCAAACTTGCTGAGGACACAGTTGCTATCAAGTTTTTAACCAATTTTTAGACGGTACTGGATAGAAAAAGGTAGAATACCCATTAGGGATGTAACAAGTAGTGCCTAACTTTAACACTGCAAATAATATACAGCCTGTACTTGTGACGCAGAGTAATTTTGAGTGAATTAAACTTGGTAGAAAAGTCCTTCAGGTGCAGAATCAGTACGTGCTGCTCAATTCTCTGTATTTTGACTGGTCCAAAAAAAAAAAAAAAAAAAAAAGTAATAATAATTAAAAAAAAACTTACAAAAAAAAAGCAAGCAAGCAAACAAAAAGCCCAAAAAACTTTTATTCAAAACTGAAAAACTTGAAAACAAGTTTGTCCTTTCTGGGTTAGCCACATTCAGGCATGGACTGAGCAACTTTATTAATGATAAGCATTGTTATTTTTTCTGTATTGTCTTTTGATTTTCATGGTATAGCATGTATTATCAACAGTATAGTAGCAAAATGCAGTGCAAAACATAGATATACAAAGTGTCTAATGCTTTCAGTAGCATATCTCTTTTTCAGAAGTATTTTGAAATATATTTCTCTAAGGATTTTCAGAACACTTCTCTGTAACTCTGAGGCCCTCTGTTAGAAAGGCACAAAATCCTAATGTACTTGACAAGCTTTGAGAGTGACTTTTGGAATTTTTTTCCTTTCTGATATGGAATTGTGATGTAACCTCTAGAGAGTCTGTACTAAGAAGTATCTTGGAGCAAATTCAAATTCAGTGTTTTTTCTCTAATTCATAAAATATCTTTTTCTATGTTTTTCATTACCATTACAGATAATTCTGCCCCAACCAATTGTACAGATAATTGGCATGGAAATAACTGTAATGCTTGCAGTTGTATTTTTTGGTATCTGGTTTTTTTTTTGTTTGTTTGTTTGTTTTTTTTTTTTTTTTTTTTTTTTCTGAGAAAGAATATAAGTGCATAATACGTGGAGATGTAATTCTCTAATGGTCTATGAAATCCTTTAGGTTGTTATATATGTTTCATATTTGTCTAAAACAGGCTTGGTCAGCGTGCCACAGTCACTATGCAGTCTGAGCAGCCCTTTTAACATTGTGAGGTCTTGTTTCTGTTTTTCAGTTTCATATAAATTGACTTAAAAATCATTTGAAACTGATGTTTGATGTGTGTAAATTAGTGAACAAAGATGAAGTATATTGTGAAGTTTTTCTATATCTGTGTTTGACTTCCAAAAAAGCCTATGTTTTCCATTTCTCCAAAGAGCTCTGACTCTGAGCAGTCTGTGAAAAGGGTGAGCATATCTTTAAGGTATAAATACTGCAGTTTACAGTAGATAGAGGAGCTCTGGAAGCTCAGCAGAAAGCTGGGCTGGACTGTGAGCCTGAGTTTGCTCTTAGTGAGCTTTCAGTACCTGTATGTGTCATTTAGTCTTTTATTTACCTGTTGTTTTGGATTTTAATAACTGTAATTGAAGCAGCTAATTCCAAAAGAGGTTATTAAGTAAATAAATTAATCAGATTGCATTTCATGGTGATATAATACTTTACTAGAGAAATATCATCTTGATTATTATTTTATAAATAGTTCATGATATCTGACTGTTTACATCTGTATTCATGAATATATTAACATTCCGGAAAAGTATTTTAACTGATTTATGAATGTCTAATTCCATTTTTTTTTTTTTTTTTTTGAAATGAGATAATCATGCTTTTTCAGTACATTGGTTTGGTTTCAGAACAGATGAATGCATTATACGGAGAAGTGAAACTGTTTTGTTTAAAAAAAAAAAATCTCTGCTGTTGTTTGCTGGTGTTTATACTTCACAGCTCACTGAAATGCTGGGCTTCACTATCTTATCTAAAGAGAATAATAGATGATAAGTTTACTTAGAATCATGTTATTTATTATGATCTCATGAATAAGCTCAGCTTCCTTCTTACTGTCCACAAGCTATGATAACTGAATAAGTAAGCTTGTAATTCATCCCTTGTATTTAGTGGTTTACCAAAAAAAAAAATGGTTATGGTAGATGCTATATGTGAAACCTTTTCAGATACAAATAGATCAATATGTGTTAGTGTAGAAATATATTTAATTAGTTAGTATAGAATAATAATTAAAAAAAACCCAAAGAATTGATGAATTCATACTCTAATACTATTTCACTATAGATCATTTACTGTTGAACAAATATTTAAGGATATATTGGTATTTAAAGTTGCTCGTGTTTTCTGTGAAGTTTTGAAAGTACTTATTTGCCTGAGCCCATGAAAACTTATGAGAATGAACAGCTGTGAGTTTTGGAAAAATCTTTGAGGTCATCGGGTGTGTTTTAAAAATAGAACCATATCATGTATTCACAGAAGTCTATTAAGCAGTCACTTGTATACTGACTTCTAAATGAAAGCTACAGCTTTTCAAATATTTTGTTTCAACAGCTTTTCATATTACTTAGTTACTGTTGTCTCTGTACACATCAAATAGCACAAGAAAAAAGCATTCTAATCTTGACAGTTCAATATATTTACAGAGAAATTTGGAGTTAATTCTCTGTTTAAGGGCTTTTGGCAATGTCAGCAGTAAAAAATAATTTTAATTTTGACCCAAAACAGAATAAGATGAGACAATAATAATAAATAGATAATCAGCACGGCTATTGCACGATGAGTGGCAATCTGCATAGCAAACTGGAACTCCTCCAGCCCCCCCACCCCATTCCAGTCTATCTATGGTACGT
Organism: Centrocercus urophasianus; assembly: GCF_019232065.1. NCBI lineage: Eukaryota > Metazoa > Chordata > Aves > Galliformes > Phasianidae > Centrocercus > Centrocercus urophasianus. The sequence continues at coordinate 3,909,588 of NW_024884822.1, read as the reverse complement.
GCTGTAACCTTACTGCACTTTGAGTTCTTTCAAAGAAGCTGACGTGGAGTGAACAGTCAATCCATTTTGCTATTACCTTTATGAAAGGTACAGTGCACCTTGAGAAGAGCATGTCTGACCCAATTTGATCTTTCATTTCTAACACCACAGCTTGCTGACTTTCTAAAGGATACTCAAGAAAGGCTTATTAGCAGATGTTATCACTGGAATCACCTTTTCTGAAATAAGGAGTGACAAAACCATCTGTTCATTTATTGCTTGATAACTTAAGCTTCCGTGTTGTCCTGGAAATCCTGCTGATAGATCTATCTCCATGTTGTCACGTAGCATTGATCTGTTTGTAGTGGATTTTTGTGGAGCAGAACAGACAGAAATGGAAAACAGGGTATTTTAAGACTTCTCTATAGCATGGGTAACATTTTCTGTAGAACAGAAGTAAAATAGTGTCATGAAGCCCATTGAATGGAAGTGAGGCAAAATGAAGCAGTGAACCCGTATTTGAAGTTCATTGAAAACATAACTTAAATTGGTTTCTGTAGCTGTAGAATGTGTGTATTAGTGATTAATGAAGAACTTAAATGCTACTGATGAGTGTATAGGAAAACAAGCTGTATGACTTTAGAAATTCTTTCAAAATAGAAAGCAAACACTGAAATCTCTGTGGGGAAATAATTGACCTTTTTCAGATGTGAAGTCTAGAACAGAAAGATTTAAGAATGCCACTTTGTAATGAAGCAGCTGTAATAGCTTAACTGGTAACTTTTTACAGATAGCATGTGAAATCTAAACAGTTTATCATGATTGATAATGAATATACATAGGTCAGCTTGGAAAGCAACTGGTATCCTAGGCTCCATCAGAAGAGGGGTGGCCAGCAGGGAAGTGATTGTTCCCCCTCTACTCTGCTCTTGTGAGGCCCAATCTGGAGTCCTGTGTCCAGGTCTGGAGCCCCCAGTACAAGAAAGACTGAGAGCTGCTGGAGAGGGTCCAGAGGAGAGCCACAAAGATGATCAGGGGACTGGAGCACCGCCCCTATGAAGACAGGCTGAGGGAGCTGGGCTTGTTCAGCCTGGAGAAAAGAAGGCTGTAAGGTCACCTCATTGCTATCACTTTCACTATCTAAAGGGAGCCTACAAACAGGAGGGGGAATCAACTCTTTGAAAGGGTAGAAAAGAGCAGGATAAAGAAAATGGTTTTAAGTTGAGGGAGGGAAGATATAGGTTGGATGTCAGGGGGAAGCTCTTTATAGAGAGGTGGTGAGGTGCTCACAGAGGCTGCCAGAGAGGTTGTGGATTCCCCGTTCCTGGAGGTGTTCATGGCCAGATTGGATGGGGCCCTGGGCAGCCTGGTATAGTATTAAAATGGGGAGGTTGGTGGCCCTGCATGTGGCAGGGGGATTGGAGATTCATGATCCTTGAGGTCTGTGGCTATGCTGTGATTCTGTTGTTCCAAAGGCAGTTTCTCCTATTGATTTCAATGGAAACTATAACAGATACCAAGGGCACAATAACACTATTCGATAGAGCAAATTCTCAGCTGTAAAACACTATTCTTCCACAGTCTCTACTGTTAACTGTGCGTTTTCATGAGCAGTGAACGAAGCCTGTACGCAGTGCTTATAACAGTCTGCACCAATGAATGTGATTCAGTATTTCACAGCTGCTATGATGGCACCATTGACAGGAAAATGTTGCCCGTGCAGTTCAACTTTCACTGGCTCAAGCAGATGGAAGTCAGGAGGTGCCATATCTGGACTTCACGGTGGCTGTGGTAGGACAGTTCTGTTCAGATTGGCAACGTGCTCCATGATCTTCAAACTGGTATGGGGCCTGGCACTACGGTGTAAGAGAAAGGTTGTTGTCATGGAATCGTGGAAAGCAACAATTCAATTTTGTTTTCCCATCAGGTTATATCATAACCCAACAAGCATTTGTTTGTGCAGAAAAACTCAGTGGTGTTCTGTTACTTAAATGATGGTTGACTGTTTTGTTGTTGTTTTTGTTGTTCCGTTCCGACTTTTTTGTTCCGTTCCGACTGTGTGCCATTAGAATTTGCATGTTGAGTTTAATGTACTTCTTCATCTTAAGTTCTTTCGGCACTGTCAGCAAATAGTATTAGCGAAAAGTATGAGTACATCTGTAATAGATTTATTTGATGTTCTGCATTAGAAAGAGGAATAGTATCTGAAAACAGCAGCAGTTTTCATGTACATCTTACTAATCTCTGTAATTTCGTGTACTTCTCTGTAAACCTCTGACACTTTTGACTCCGTGGTTTGGAGATAGATTTACCTGCAGTGGAGCAGGTAGGATATCAAAAGTGCTTTTGGAAATAAATAAACTTTCATTAGTTTTCTATTTAGGAAATAATTTGAATACATGAAATAAATTTGAAATCTGTAGGAATATTCCATTTGAGTATTTGTAATGAGTTTCTAATTACAATTAATCTGTTGGGTTTTTTTTGTTTGTTTCTTTTTTAAGTTTATGGTGATTGGTAGTCTGCAGTATTAAGGGTAACCAAAGCAAGAATGAAGTCTTCTGAGCCACTGAGACTGTTGCCATCTTTTTAAAGGTTCCAGGTTTTTGTTTCCAAGTTCAGGATGGAGAAAATATTTGGTATATCAGAAATTTTGAAAGACAGAACAAGTGTTTGTTGTTAATCTTTATTTTGCGATGTTATCATTTCCTGTGCTGCACATGTGAAATCATTGTGGCTAGGAATACTGTGGAAAATATGCTAGAGACACTTTGGTAGCACAGCAATTACGTCCTGTTAAAGTGATCACTGCATATCTACTTTGCAGTTAATATGCTATTATGTGAAGTATGAATGTATAAATGATTTCTCTAAACTGATGTGGAACCTTCAGGAAGATGCAGAGAACATTAGGATAACTCCCTCCATTCAATTTTGCATGAAGGATGAACAGTTTCCTGTAGTTAGAAGTACAAAAGCGTATTGACTACACGTAACTAACAGAGCCTTGCCAAATGCCTTCAGACTTCATTGCAGAACTGGGAATATACAGTTGCTAAAACATGTTTAGGGGAGGATGTTTAAATCTCTCAGAGAGGATAGGCTGGGTTTGGGGTGTGCTGAGCTGTGAGCTGTGCTGCTGTGCTTTGTTATCCTGTTCCAGGTGTGACAGTAGATGGCAAGCCAGGGTTGGGTCTCAGCACAAATTCGTCTGTCAAGGCTGATATGAAAATGGTGAAGGTGATAGTTTGAAGGAGAAGGAGAGTGACACATTTCTGTTCTATGCTGCTGCTTATTTGTCTGCAAATGTCAGAAAGCTGCAATCCTTCCTATGATATTACAGTCTTATGATCTTATCCTGCCAGAGCAATGTCTGTGTGTGTCCATGAGCGTTGCGTGTTTCTTTGGTAACAGAGGGTACAGGCAGATAATGGCAAGCAGTCAAATCCCCTTGGCTTGCTTATTTGCTGCTTGTTAGTAGATAACTGACCATGCGTGTGTTCCTAGCCCACTGAAGCTGCAAAGTAGAAATTGGTCATGTATACTGTCCTCCTCAGCACAAATTCAAGCCTTTCAGTTTGGCTCTGAGCCAAGTAAAAATGGTTTAATGGAGTCCAAAATGCATGTCCAGAATACACTGTTCTGTCGTTTCTAGACAGCTTTTGTTCTGTGCCCTCAAGCTTTCTGCTTGGGTCATAACATGGCATAATTCTTCTGTGGACATAAAGACAAATAATTCATGTAAACAAAAAGTGGGTGATGTTAAATAATAATAAGTTCAGGAATCCTGCATTCTATTTGTGTTCTAACAAGGTATAGCTCTTGTCATTCATGTTGGGGGACAATGGTTCTCTTTTCTGTTAGATGGGTAGTTAAATGACCCTCAAATCCTGCATATGTTCCTTTCTATGCATGGAATTTACTGTTGCTGAGTGATTTTTTTTTTTTTTTTTTTTTTTTTTGTCCTCACTTTGTGCAGCCCAGCTTATTGCTATGTAAATGATTTCCCATGTTGCCATCTGACAATCCATTTTTTACTTAGTCAGTTTTTTCTAGTTTTTATTCTTTTTGTATAAATTAAGAGGTACTTTTTGTAGTGGGATCTGAAGAGAAAGCAGTGGTGAAGTGGTCTGCAAATCTGAGAGTTGATACCATGAATGGTAAACTGGTGAAAGATGACTGTTTCAGAGAGGTACTAAATGAGTTTGGCAGAAAGGTTTTAGCAAGAGAAATAGGAAAGGGAAGTAATGGAAATAATAGAAGACATTTAAACATTATGAAGCTAGCCTGATTTGGAGATTTGCTTGAAACATAGAAAAAATTAATAGAACTCTTATTTTCTACAGTTATTTCTAATTTAAAACCCAACTAATTTCTCGGAAGCTTGTTTCAACAATACAGTTAGGAGGATGACAACTCTGGAAAAGAAATTTATATTTTTATTACATAGTTAAGCAAAGCATGTTTATGTAATGCATCATAACTTTAACTATAAGGTATGTACATTAAATACATAATTTTAGGTATATGTTGCACACATTCGAACATGCTTTGCTTAAAACATCAGTACATTTTGCTGAAGACTGCCTTTGTCACTGGTTAGTTTGATGAGAAACAGTTTTGTTGTGTTGCAGTTGAGCAGTGCATGAAAAGAGTTCGAGGAATCCTCTTCGTGTGCGTCTTCTGGAGGCATACTATTCTTTCCCATCTCTTTTTCTTTATTTGTTTCTTTATCTTCTTTGGCTCAGTTGGACTTAGGTGCATGCTCCCAGGTAGAATTTCACCACAGCCTTCACAGAGGAGCTTTCTGTTTGGTTATCTCTGCCTTAGTTTTCTGAGAGGTGTTGTATTAATTTGTTTGCGAACAGGCTAAGAAGACAATGTACAATTCTGCTGTTTGTTCCTGTATCTTTCATATTTATCCACTCAGTGTGAGCTCTTTATTCTAGAAAATAGTCTTTGTGTGAATGTGCAGCATCCAGCAGCACAGACTTCCAATCTAGCAGTTCTAGAGGTTTTAGTTGCCACCTTCTTTCCTATCTTGCTCCTTATTACTTTTTCCCTAAGAGATCTGGAGATGTTTAAGACCTGTCTGGATGCCTAATTCTAACATAGCTTTCTGGTCTCCAGTCATGAACAGACTGATATCTTATCAAATAATGTGTACCGTTGTTACTCGTGGTATTTTGTTAATGAAATGTTATAAGGCAGACCTGCCCTTAGTCATATGGGTGTTGTAGTAGATGACTCACATGTCAGAGTTACCTTTCTGAGCCTTTAGATTCTTGTGCAGCCTCCATAGTAAGGCAGTGAGTATCTTATTAAATTAAGGGGGAAAAATGTTTACCTTCTGTTCTTCTTCTGTGGATCACTGAAAACATGGGGAAATCCTATGTTCTGGAATCTTAGAAAAGGGGGCACTTTTACTGTCAGGGTTAGAGGTGAGGCCTGTTCTTAATTCATTGTCTTGTAAGGAAATTTTTTTGGTAAAATCATAGTGAACAGTTATGGCTACATTATTTGCCCATCACATACAAAAGGCTTACTTAAACAGTTTTTTTAAAGCCTGTGTGTTGTGCTATTAATTGCCTGGATATTTATATGTTAAGAGAGAGTTTGTTTTTTTTCTTAAGTCTGAACAACTTCTATTTATAACAAAGGAAGGAAAAACAGCAGGCACCATAAATTCAGTATTTGGTTGTGAAACAGCACCTGTCTTATATAACACATAGCAATGGTGGAGAAGACTTTGGAATAATTTTCTTGCTTTTCACATTTAATTTTTCACTTGGTGCTTTAAAAGACATCTCAGATAGTAGATAGTCTCAAGGGCTTGTTGGGTTCCTCCGCTGGTTTAATAGTGATCGTGACACTTGTAAAGTGCGGCACTGAGAGAATTAGTGAACTTGGAATGAAGGAAGGAAGGAATGATCAATTATTCACCACACGCCATCGACTACAAGAAGCAGGATTGCTGCCTGTCTCTCTCCTTTTCTTTCTTCTGCACACACAAACTCAGCTTCTGCTATTTGTGCAATTACATTATTTTCATTCAAACAATCTTTAGAGAAACCTGTTTATTTGAGTCTGCTGCAGCATTCATCATTAGGGTGTTGCATCAAGTGTCCTTGACATTCACTGCTCCATGCTTCCTGCATCTTCCTCTTTAATTATGTTAATACTTGTGATAAAGCAACAGAAAGACCTGACTGATTTTTCTAGAAAGAGTGGTCTGAATCCTAATTCGATCACTCTTGGATTGTTTTTTTGGCCTGTATTTCTTCCTTTCTTTCTAATCTTTTGTACTTAAACCAGATTTCCAAGGATAGGAATATTCAAGCTTTCAGGTTTTTATATGAAAGCAAGATTTCTTTTTTTCTGCATTTCTAAATACTCCTAACATGCAAAAAGGAAGAACTTTTACTTACTTTGAGCTATTATTAAGAATATTTTTCTAAGCTGAGAGAGAAGTTGTATCAAGAACTCCACAATTTACTTGTTGGGTGGGGATTCTAGATAAAAATAAAACTTTTTTTTTCATTTTAGTATGCAAGATCACATCGTTTTAATAATTTTATTTATTGTTGTTTGATTATTGAAAGATTGCATTTCCATATTTTACAAGTGCACTGGTTTGAAAATCACTCAATTGCTGATTGTTGTGAAGAGCTTATAGATTCTGCTGAAGCAATAGCTTTCGTGAGGAGCTTGAAAATGAGGCAGGAGAACTGTTGCTGGAACTCAGAGCTGGGGAAACAAACAAACAAACAAACAAAACGAACAACCTGAAGCTGGAGTCAAAGGTAAAATTTGTGCTTCTTGTCTTTGTATTAAGTAAGAACACATTTTGAATTTATTGTTGTCCTGGCATCAGCCGTAACAATGTTAACAGCACACTGATGTTTGGTTACTGTTGTATGATGAGGGCGTGCCTGGGATGGCCAGGCCACTCAGCAGGAAAGAGCTGCTGCCCCTTATTCTGTGTCACTGTAAAGCCTTCTTGCCTTTTTACTTTCACTTATGGGGCCCGTCTCACCTTTCAGTGCTTAGCACTTGCGTGTTTGACATTATCATAGGAAGGAGGTAACTGTGTTGTTCTTGGATTTTGTTTTTTCACTTTTTTTCTTCCAATCAGCTAGAAACAATGGATTAGTTTAACTTGTCTTTTTTTATACGTTGTTTTACAGACAGCTTTTGCATCCTTTTTCTAGTATAAAGTTTGGATTAGAAAGTGTTTTGGGGCACCCACTTATACTGAAGTCTAAAATAAAAGAATTGCAGCATCAGGAGTTATACGTCTCTTGTGAATATATTGCAACTACTTTGCTTTAGATTCTTTTTACGTACCAGGGTTATCACAGTAGCGTTTCATACCATAGTAACTGGTATGAAATGGAATTGGAAAGAGCACTAGTCATGGTTATCCTGTTGCTATCAAGCAATAGTAATATTTCAATATAAAAATGATCTTAGTTCAATAAATTTGATTCAATCCTCTGTTAATAATCAGACTTATTTGTAAAAACATGTTTCAGAGATGAAATTGACATCCCCTTGTGATCTCAGAAGCCCTGTAATTTAGAGTGCAACTGTTTCTGGGTGACTAAATTGAGGCTCAAGAGCACTGTCTTCTGAGAGCCACCAAGTATGCTGTGATCAAAAACTGGCAAGCAGCATCGCTTATTTCTGTTCTGCACTTTAGAACAAGGAAACGTAAAGAAAATATCTTGACAGGAAATCTGTTGTGAAACTAGGGAAAAAAAAATAACCATCCTGCTGCTTCTTGGTCCCATGCCACCAACTGTAGAGCAGAGTTTCATTGGTGACGTCAGGCACAATTCTTGAATTGGTGTAAAGTATGGCATACGTTTTTTGTAACATTTGTTTAAGGGGTAGCTGGGAATGAGTAGAGGGGAATGTACATCTGTCATCACACCTCATCAACTTACTGAGTATTCTGCTATGCTCTGCTTTTGTGTGAGATAAATTCCTAGAATTTGCTGACATCGTTATGGTTTTCATAACAGAATGCAATGTATGTATTAACGTAAGTGGTTCATTGTGTGGCAGTGTTCTGAAGAACCCTAATGGTTTATTATAGTTCATAATTCTTACTAGGGATATTAGCTTTAAAACAAGACAAGTCTGTTTGTGTTTTTCAGTGTATGCTGTACTTAGCAAGAGATGTCAGGGATAAATTGATTTCTGATCCTTGATTTGTATGGATCAGTAACCATTGCTGTGAAATGCCTCAGGTCATATTTAGAATGCAGAGAAATAAAGAAAACTATTGGGATGCTACTGCATATGAATTGCAGAATTTGTTTGGCAAAGACAATGTAATGAATCTCCACAGTAAGCTATGGTCTGCAAATGGTCATATCCATCAATAGGTGATACTTTTTAAAATTTACTTTACCTTTTACAGTGCTGGAACAAGAATGTATCAAGGAATACTTGCTCTGAGCATTTTAAAACTAGTCTAATGGCTTTTCTTCTGAAGGAAGTATTTTGGAAGCTGTTCTAAAGGTTGATACTACCCCTTAGAGGTAAATGAAAGGATGCAGAAGGCTTAGCAGAAAGATGCTCTGAAGTCATTTTCCCTTATAACTGTCCAAGATTTTTCTTATTACTCTATCCCTCATGCCTTGTCTATTGACATCAGGGGGATGTGAATGTTCTGTGAAGCTAGTTTTTATTGCTGTTCATGCCTTCTTTACAGATGTATTAATCTGTGTCTTAAAGGCTAAATTATCATCTTGGATTTTTTTAATCATTTCAGGATTCTCAACAAAGGAAGTGGTGTTAAAATGTACTTATTTCACTATGAGTGAAGTGGAAAGATTTAAAACTGAGCAGCTCACCTTAAGTTGGAGTGGGGCTTAGTGCTGCTGGCTACTCAGGACCTGCTCTGTGCAGACTTCCTGATGGTAGAGATCTGGTTTGGAATAACTGGCAATGTCAAAGTGGGGATCAAACCTTTGGATGTGGAAATGATTTAGAAGCATGAAAAATGCAATCATTAGGCTGTAAATCCTTCTGGTGCTATCATAGCAGTTGGAGAAATCTAAACCAAAAATATATTTAGTTTGTTTCCATGTTTAACCCCAATTACCCTTTGCCAGGGAGTTCTTTTTAACATTCAATTCCTCATCTGACTTTTTAGCTTCTGAAGGCCTTATTTTTCCCCCACTACATAAATTGCAGCAGGTGCACAGAATAGAAGACATTACAATTAAATGTAATCAAATATTTTAGGCACTAATGAACAGCTCCAGGAAAACAAGTCAAAAGGAAAAAAAAAAAAAAAAAAAAAAAAAAAAGCCTTTAAGTGAGAGTGAGTGGATTTTCAAACACCCAAGGCACCATAGGGCCAATTAAGGGAGTCAGACATCGGGACACATACTCGCATTAATTATCTTTGAGTTCGGGGAAATAAAAAATAAAAGCAACAATTATCATAATAAATCTCCACACATTGCTTGTAAGTTGTGCTAATCTACAAAACACCTGGGTTTTGGAGGTTTAAGGCATGAAAGTGAATACTTAATCAGTGAATACCAACCTCACACAGCTAATAGAAGGGCGCAGTTTTGCTGTGATCCGCTGGTCAGAGCAGGACTGGGCTGGGGGCTCAGCCTTCCACAGCTGTATTCAGTACAGCTCCCACATAAAGCACTGCAGACCAGGTTCAGACTGGAGAGTTACGAAGTCTATGCTGCTGGGGATGTAGATTTTCCCTGCTATCTTTTACTCTCTTTTTATTGTTATGCCCCTAATGGAAATTTTCACAATGGGAGTATCAATCTCAATCTATTCTAAATACCTAACAGTCCATTTAATCCTCCCTTCTCTAAACTCAGAAGGAATCGAACTGGAAGGACAAATATTTCATGAATCCTGTAAGAGTTTGCTTAAATGTGTGGATAGAAGAAAAAGCAAGAAACATAAAGGACAGAATTTTTTCTTGAAACATGTACTTAAAAATTGAACTTTGCTTGATCCAATTGCAGACTGTTCATACAGAAAATGTAGGATAATGGTATACTTTGGGTTGTTGGTTTAGCATTAGGTAAAATAATATTTCTGTTTTTCATTGGAGTATCATGTGGCTGTTCGGTTACATCTGGAGAGTAAATGTCTTTCACTTCCACAAGAAAAAAAGCCCTAAATGAACAAGATGAGGTTTAAATTTCTCATTCGTATGATGTTTAAATACTAATTAGTCCTGATTAGTCTAGATTGAAGAAGGAAAAATTAACTGATTTATTTACCCACTATTTCCTTTCCCTTCATATCTGGTGGAATGCCAAGATGGGTCATTCACATACTGATGGATTCTAATTGCCAGTATTTCAGTTTTTCATGTATTCACCTTCAATAAGTAGCACTTAAAATGAATGAAATGAATAAAAGAGTGAATTGTTTCCTGTCTTGTCCTTCTAGTCAACTACCTGTTGTGAAATATTTAAAAGACAAACCTCTTATTTATAGTGCATGCATATATACGTGGAAGAAATGGATGCATCATGTGTCAGAGCATCTCGTTATTAAACTTAGAGGTTCTGTGATTCTTTTTAAGTGGCTATTTTTTGAGACTTAATGTGGACATTGCAATTTGGGGCCTGCATTTTTTAAATTATTTTTTACTCTGATGCTATAGTACCTGGAAAAGCTCTGCTTGTCAGATATCCTTTTTTGTGAACTTAGATGTATTTGTTTCAGAATTCTATAGCTTTATGACTGGGTAAATTCTGATAGAAAGAATTTTAGGTTTTAGATCCTCTGACATGAGGAAAGAAACTAAAGTCATTCTCACTTGATGAGTGCTTGAACTGCAAATGGTGAGAGCAATCATTCTTACTACTTCAGGGTAAGTGTGGCCTCTGCTTAGTGTTTGCAAAACTCTTTCTGCAAAACCTGGTTTCAAGCTGTGAGCTAAAAGGGAGAAAAAAACACAAAATAATATCCAGTGTGGCAGATGATGGGCTGCCAGGAATACTGTCACTAAAGTATTCATAGGAGTTAAGCCTTACCTCAACGTGCAGTCTTGTGTAGCTCACTGCTCTGTGAGATTTTGGGGTACTTTGATAACTGTGAATGGTGCAAGAATTCACTAAGAAATACATGGAGCAGCAGCCAAATTAAGATAGCATTTTAGTTAATAAATTACTACTTATTGACAACTGAATAGCCACCTGCACGTAGTTCTTTATTTTAACTTCAAGAAGGTATGTTTTCAAAGATCTTTACAAGCAGTTAAAAAATAAAATTTGAGCCCCAACCTTTAACCTATTTTTACACAGTTGTATACTTAAAATGTATGCATAGTCTGTCCTTTTCATAATATGTTTTTTCCGCAATGATTATAGAAGCTAGTTATTTTTTCTAACTGCTATGAGCTTTTAACTTCTAAAACGTTTGCTTTATACTTTAATAATTGTTAATGTGAAACTGTCCTAGGTTGCACCAAAAGAGGGGTGGCCAGCAGGTCGGGGTGCAGCATGTTGTCCCCTTCTACTCTGTCCTGTGAGGCCCCATCTAGAGTTCCCTATTCAGATCTCGGGCTCCTGACACAAAAAAGACGTGCAGCTGTTCAAACAGAAGGGAGACCAACGTTGTATGGTATTTCAGTGACAGAACAAGGGAGAACGATTTTAAATTAGAAGAGGGGAGATTTGGGTTAGGTATTCTGAGTGAAGAATTTCCTCCTGGAGTGGTGCTAGAACTAGGCCCATTCCAGTCCAGGACATTCCACGATTCTATTATTCTTTTTATTTTATTTGGAAACTTCCTGATTTTTTTAAACTAGAATGATGAACAGGTAAGGATAAAGGAGATGGGCCAGTAACAGATCAGCCTGCAATTTCCCTGACCTGCATGGCCTGAGGAAGAGAAGGATGTTGGGTAGCTGTCTCTGTCTTCTGACTTGCTTAGGAAAAAATATTCATGTGAATGTGTGCTTGTTCAGTGTAGAAGTAAGCAAAAAGAAAGAAACCATGAAGAAGACATTTTTCTGTTTGCCTCTGGTATATTACATCTATTTAGGTTAATGAGATTATAGTTTGTGCCCATTCCTTAATTACACTTCTGTTTAAATATTTTTTTCAAACAGTTGTGCCTTACGAAGTCCCTGTATTGTTTCTGAAGAAGGTGGATGTTACTCCTATTAATGTTTTGAAAGTGCAGCAGTTGAAACTTAATGTTCAGATTTGTTTTGAGTTTTCCTCTTGTCTCAGGCTCAAAAAGATAAATAAAAACAAATGTAGATTTTCTGTTAGTACAGGAATAAGGTCTAGCTCTAGTCCTTATTCCCCTGCTGCAGGATGATAGCATGGGAAATAATGTTGAAATTAGCAAAAACATTGGAGTTAACTGAGTGGCTATTAGAATTCATATCTTTGGTCATGACCATTTCATATCAAGACTTGCTATTTAAGCAGAATTTGTGCTTGCTTATTGTGGCCCGATTTTCTTTTCTCCCCCCTTGCTTTCTGATATTCTAATTAATAAAGGAAAGCTTCCCCACAGTATGGTTCTATATAAGTTAATTTGTTTTCTGTCTCCTGAAGTATGCTTTTTTTATAGTTCTGTATCACCTCTGTAATTCATTATCAAATAAAAGCCTATAAGCTCTTTATATGTAGGTGTACAATTATGAGCACTGTTTTATAGTTGATAGCATTAATGTTTGAGTGCTGGAGTTGATAGATTTGATGCTGATGAGGATTTACTATGGAGAGATCTTTATTAACAGTGTATCCAAACGTAATGAAAAATGATAAACTTAGCATCTTGTGCTGTTTGCTTTCACTGAGATTGCTGCAAAACTTGAGCAAAGTTTTTTGTTGTTTTTTTCTTGCTCAAGCAAACAGAGTTATTCAAATCCCACTTTTTGCAGGAGTGGGGCTACAGCTCAGGAAGAGCATCTTTTCATTTGGTGATGATATTTTCTTAAAACCCTCTCCTTGCTTCCCCTAGTAACTGTGTCATTCTCCCCTCTCTGTGCTATTCGACATACACTTTCTTCTAATAATGTGCAATGGTATCTTGCTGGTGATTTCACTGCCGATCTTTGCTCTAACAGGAACAAAAATCCCTTTGTTCCTATCAAAAAGTATCAGTAGCAAAGCCAGAGGCTGCCATTTGAGGAGTGCTCTAAATAACGAAATGTATTAAGGCAGTTTTCCCTTAGGATATTTCAGTTTGTGCGTGTGTAATTTACAGGTATAGTGTTTGGGTGATAAGTGTTAGTAGTTCTCTCTTCTCAGGTCATTATTGTAGTTAAGTCCTATGAACATTGATTTTCAATACTAGCTGTGTTCTTTGCAAGTAAAGATCAGATCTATTAATCAGTTGTTTTTTTAACTGCTAAGTTCTTAATATTCAGAAAATTCTGGGCCTGTTCTGGAGGTGAAGTATCATCTCTATTTGAAAACAGCCACAGACTTGCACCAATCAGAGAATGGAGATTTGAAGTGTACTATGCAATACAGGTTTTCTTTTCCTCTCAACTATTTTAGTATCTGCTGACTGCAACAACAATAATAATACAAAAAGACAAATGCATGCTGGAATCAAGTTGTATGTCTTTTTTCCTTGACAGAGTAATATAATTTTTTGTATTCCTAATGCTGAAAGCATTTTTGATCAGCAATTTAATGTACGTTACGTAAGGTTTCATGGGAAATTTGGATCAAGGACGTTGTTTATACGAAATGTATCACAATAAGTTAGAACTTCTATCTGAAAACATCTATGGCTTTACAAAATCTGGCTTAAAACTTAGGCAGACTTTCGTATCCATTAAGTCGCATATGTAATAAATAGTGTGTAAACTCCACCACGCACGGAGCATGCATATTACAACCATTAGACAAAGTAAAAAATTTTCAACAATAGAGTAAGTGATGTAAATCTCTTATTCCCTCTTCAAGATGTCTTTTCACTTAAAAGCATTTTCACAATGATTTCTCGTTGGTCAATGGCAGTCTGACTAATGCTCCTCGGATATATTAAAGTTGTTTTAAAATAGAGTGTAAGGGACAGACAGAGACTACTAAAAATGAACTAGGAAAATCATTCTAATAAAATGAGAAATCAGCTTTTAGAAAAGGGCATAGGAGAGCAGAAAGGTCTGGCAAATAACAGAATAAAAGCAATCTTAAATTTTTTTATGAAACTGTGCAGCTTGTTCATTTGAAGTAAGTGTCTCAAAGCGTCCTTTAAAAATATCACCAACTGCTAAAATTGAATACTGTCATTTTATCCTGGTAACCATAGGTTTCCTGATTTCATAATTGGCTTGGCTAGGGAGCTCAACTGTAGGGATTTTACCAGTAGCTGTTCTTATCAATTTTTTAATAAATCCCACAGATTGAGTACAGTAAATAATAAATTGCACAGTGCTCAGTTAGTCAATATTTAACTTAATATAGATTTTGGGAAATTAGCATTTTACATGCACATATTACTATAGTTCTTACTTAAATGAAAGGATAGGTTTTATTTACAAACGGGAAAGGGGTAAAATTTACAAGGTAATTATTTCAGTGTATTTTTTAACTTCAGCTTAACAGAGTATGAGATGGATGTGCACTGGCTGCAGGGAGCCCTAGATATTTTTCTGAAGGTAGATCTGAATCTTCAGATCCATCCAGTTGGTATCAGTTCCTATGGATGTACAGATTCATAAAGCAAGTGTGTGCACATATATTCACGCTGTAACTTTGGCATAATCAAAGCACGTTTAAGTACTTTTCCACAGAGAAACTTGAGGTATGCGTAAGGCTAACTAAAAATTATTGTACGATTCGTAGGACTGAACTGTCCATCAGCTTGAGTATTCTTAAGATCTTTGTTTATGGACATATTGGAAAAGTGTACCTCTTTCATCAGTAAGTTAAAATATTTTTAATTGAAGTCTAATTAATCAATGTTGTTTATACACATGCATTCATGCATATGTTACTTAGCTGCTAAACAGCTGAAGACGAGCGAATCAGGAACCATTGCCTGTTTTGATTTGCTTCTTTCTGGATAAAAAAAAGAAACAACAAAACAACAAAGTTTTAATTGTTTTTCCAACTAAAAATTCCAACATTTGTTCTTCCAACTAAAAAATTCTGAAGAGTATTCCTGAATTATTTATTGACTTGATAACTTCACTGAGCATTTTTGTACAGTTTTGAAACACCAGAAAGGAAAAAACATGAGTTTTTTTATGATGCTGCACATTCTGATGATTAGAATTGGAGAAGCCATGGTTACTACCCCTTGTAGTGTCCATCATTCTTTCCTATTATTTCACGAACTCTAATTATTTCGGTATTTATGCTCCTTAGTGAGAGCATCATTTGAGTACTTCAAGAAGGAGAAAAAGGCAGCAAACACTTGAGAAAAAACAATCAAAGCTATCAGCTGAAGTGCTGACTTCCTGTAGTAGTAAGATTTATGTAGTCTATCCCAAAATTTAGCTCTAAATGCAGGTATTGATCATATAGGTCTGGTCCTAATATGACCTGGTTGTAACCAAGGATGCTATTCCAGATGAATATGGGTGAATTAGCACTGTAGGAAGAAAAGAGAAAGATTCCATGAAGAGTACCAGGAAAATTAGAGTTCCACCCTTTCTGTTTGGAGACCCATTGCTGAAAGCTGTATTTTAAAATGAGATGGTAAGGTAGGCTGTTACAAAGGGTTTTGGGTGGCTGTCATTTTGGGGGAGAGTATTTGTATGATAATTTAGAAAAAAAAAAGTTGACTTTTTCAGAATATTTCATTTCCTAAGTCTTCATTTGATAGTTTAGTTGGCACATCCTGCTAAAAGCAGTGCTCCAGAAGGAAAAGTAGATCGCGCTGTGGGATATAAGCTGAGGATGGCTCCTAATGGTTTCTACCACTACCTCCAGCTGTTTCTGCAATGTTGCATAGTGCTGTAAGGTTCTAACATTGTTTTCATTATAGATTTTTTTTTTCCAATAAAAGTTAAAGATATCTCCTCCTTAAATGAATATTATCAATCTGACAGTAATCTGAAGATAACGTGAGTTACAAGTCTGTCATTTCTCCATGGATTTTCATGCCAGGTGTATAACAAAGAAATTGTGTAATACCAGAAGCCTATAGTAGCTAGCAAATTTTATTTCAGCTCACTCAATTTTTAGTTCTTGAGTTTGTTTTTGTGTTTGTTAAGCTTTTATCTTTGGCCCAAATTGGCGAAAATTAATAATAACACTATTTTAGTTCTGCTTTCTGAAGTGAAGGAAGCTCTATACCAACATAGTTGTATCACTGGCCTAAGGGCAGTAGAGTTTATTTCAACCAATTAAAATAACAATTACTGTTAGAGAATCTAATAGGAGCACCCTATTCCTAGCTAGTCTGCATCCCAGATAGTATGATTAAAAACCTTCAGCTCCAAATGACTGTATTGTACTGGCTGCCCTTTCTCCAGAAGAATATTTACAGTAATATGATATAACACTCACAGCACTTGCATGGTGATTTTTTTCAGTTTACTTGCCTAAAAACAGTATGCTAATTCATTCACTGTTGGGAGCTATAGTTGATGAGAAATAAACTGAAGCTTGATCTCTTTGGGTCACAGATTGTGACATATGTTTTGAGATGATGTGTAAAAACTTATCTTGACCTAGCTGAGTATGACTGCAAATGAAATGTTGACACTGAAAAATATTTGTTAAATACAGTGGTTGAAGTTTTGCATAAAATGTAGTGGAACATCTTTGCACCTACTTCTTAGTGTATATCTTGAGGTCCTGACTTGATTATTCCTTTGGATCAGTTACAATAGCTTTTGTTTGTTTGCCACCCTTGTATTCTTGCTGATCCTTGGTTATGTTTAAGTTAAGTAAGATATTTACAGTTTCTTTCACATTTTCAAGAGACAAAAACATGAAAAATAACTAAAAACAAACAGAAGCTTTTTAAGATTCTTATTAAGTTAGAGCGGCATGATTGAGAAAAAGAAAGATGCCTCTTGTATTCAATTTCTTGATCCCCAGCTTCTGAAGGATCAAGATGATGTAAGTGATGTATATGCTGTTCTTTACTATTATGGCTCAATTCAGTGGTTGCATCATCTGCTTGTGTGAGAGGGAATGCTGCGTAGAGAAATCCAAAGGTTTGTCAGTACTCTGCTGCCTCCTACAATTTAGTAATTTTTCCTGTGAAAAACTGTTTCTAAGTATGGGTGTTACATAGTTGCTTGCTGTACTTAAAAGGTACTGGTTTGTGACTCTAGGGAAATGTTAATCTCTTATTCCATGTACTGTATGGAGACTGATGATTAAAAAAACAAACAAACAAATGAATCAAAACCAAACAACCTACTTAGTTCTACAAATTGCATAAATGTGATCATTTCAATGAGCCGTGTTAAACTCATGTATTGTATTGAAATGGCATTCAAACGTGGATATTCTGATTCCTGGTACTTTTCTCTAGCTTTGCTGATGCTCTCGTAATGTATTGCCAATGCGGTTTGGGGTCTTCACTTCAGCAATCCAGAAGGGCTCTCATAATCATATTTTTACTTCACAGTTTCGGAAAGCTTTTATTCCTGTGACAATATGTAGGCTTTGAGTTGTTATTATTCTTTCAAATTCTGTTATTACTTGAGACACCTCAACTCTGGGTGTCTCTCTGTTTTCCAATCCCGGAAATAGGTTTAGAGGCTTTCCACAAATAACCTGAGGTCCCTTAATGTTAGGTCTAATATTGTTCTTCAACACTTTAAACGACTTCTGTGTTCACATGGTGGTTCATGGAAAAAATTCTTAAATTCTGGTAGTTTGGATGTTCTTAACTGTTGAAACTAAACTGTTATTTGTTGTTTTTGTTGTTGTTGTTTTGTTTTTTTTTCTCTGACAGAGAACAATAGAAAAGAGGATCAGCACTGAATGTTACTCTAAGTTCCTTGGACAAAAATGCAGAATCATTTTAGTGATGCCAGTGCAATTACTCCTGTGTTCACACCTAGCTAACTAGCAGCAAGCTAATGTCTTTGAAATAGAGTATTGTTTTAATTATCTCAATTTTATTAGTCTCAAATTCCTTTCTGGTTTCAATGAACCTAGTCCAATTTATAACCACAGTGTCTCAGCAACACTTCTGCCAACAGAAGTATTAAAAAAAAAATAGTAACACTATAGATCTCAAAAGGGTTCAATACAGGAATGATGATAATTGTTTCTTTAGAGACGGAAAAAAGGGCAAAATGCACAAAATGATGATGGTGGCCAATGATCCTGATATGATCAGGATCAATTTGTGTTATGCTGAGTGAGTATGGGTGGTAATATTTCTGAGAAGTGCAGACCTCTCTTATCTTAAATATGAATGATTTATATAAAGGATTTTCATCCCTTTAACTTGATACACTTCTAGATGAGAAACAAAATTTTTAATCATCCTTAATTTTATGGGCCAATAGGGAAGTTATGTCATTTTAGGGTTTGCATTTGCTTTGCTTCTTAAAGAGGGGGCGTAATTCCTAATATGTATGATAAGATTCTGTGTCTTTGTGATAGGATGGATGCATATATCCTTTTTTTCTGGTGACTTGTAGCAAAAAGGCTCAGAGCACAATAGTGCTGGCTGCTAATAAGAGCTTGACTTGAATCATGGGACGAAGTGATTCTCTTGTTTTCTGGTGCAGCCCTGTGGATGTCAGTGATTTAATCCATTAAATGCAAATATTTTGTGGCTATAGGCACAAAAGTCTTCATGATTATATGAAATGAGATCAAGTGCTACTGGGCAGGGAAGAGAAATCTGATTCTAGGTGAGTGCTTTTGAATGCTGTCAACAAGCTCCTCTTTTAAGTGGGAAGGGAATGGCTTAGCCTGTCATCAGCATGTGCTGAGGCGCTGCAAGTCAGGGTCTTGTCAGGCTGTCTAAGTGCATGCTTCTGGGAATGCAACAGCTACCTGAGGGACAGAATCTTACCTCTCCTTACAGCTCTGCCCACTATCTTGCTTGTTCCGTGTGGAGCCACTACTTACATTGTGGGATCACAAAGACCTTGTGTTTAGCTTTCTGATCTCAGTATGTATGTGAAATGTCTTGGCTTCAGTCCTGTCTCATATTTGTATGTTTTCAATTTAGGCAACAGTTCACACATAGATGTCAGTTTACATGTACATTCATAGAGTACTTCCAGGTGCTTTTAACTATTAACAGCTGAGAATACTGTAAAAAAAAAAAAAAAATGCAGTTGCCCTGAGAGACAGGCAAAAAGCATAGTATGCCTGCCAAGAAGGGAAGCATTACCCACTGGCTTCCCATTTAGCTAAATCTCATGCTTATTCAGCAGGAGTTCTTCACTGCATGTTGCTGCAAAAGAGCATTGCGGAGGTCTAAGATGATTTTTCTCACCACTGAGAGGATGGATATGCTCTATGGGTGGGAGGAGGGAATGATCTGGGAATTAAAGCAAAGAAGAAAAGGGATAGGCACAATGCTCTAATTAGCCTTGTCCCGATTCTACCAAGCTGTTACATATGAACCATCTGCTGAATAATTTGAATCACCTCCTCATAACTGGACTGAGTTGGGAAAAACAAACCAGTTCTTAGGAGCTTCCTTCTTATTTGTTTGTCTCATTTGCAGCTTGTCATTTCAGAATGCTACGGGAGATGACTTGCCAAATATGCTCAGGCCGAAATTGTACCATTACCAATTTTTTACTGTCATATTCAGTGATGTATTAGGTTTGCATTCCAAATGGTCTCCATTTCCATTCACAAAAGCTGAGTTTTCTTTTCAACTCTTCCCCTTGGTGAGCCACATTTGCCTTCTTTCAGATTGCAATGATGTTTACCACATTTACTTTGGTACATAAGCCTCTGAACTGTCTCGTAAATGTAGTCACTTATTAGTTGTTTTAGAAGATATGGAAGTGCTCTCTCCTTTCTAAATCTCCATTGTAGTGTGGACCACAGACTCTCAAGGTTCACAAATGAAGGCACTATGGATTGAAAGTGTACATTTACACTGTGACAGATTCTCTCTTTATCAGTGAATCTTCAGATGTTCTCAGCATATTGTGAAAGTACCTGTGAAATCTCAAGGCCAGTAGCTAAATGAATTGCAATTGAAATAGAAGATGAGCTTTCGTGTTTAAAAAAAAAACCAACAAAACAGAACAAACAAACAAAAAACCCAAGAACTTGAACCTATGACTTCACTGTTTAAGTGGTTATTGTGTTGGCCTGGCTAGCTGGACCTGATAATTTGGAATTAAATTCTATAAGTTGGCACAGATGAAGTGCTATGCTTTTGTTTAAATGAGAGCAACAAAAACAAGAAGTAAAGAATGTAGTGAGCGTGACCAAACGACGTAGCTTTGTACAAGCACAGCATGAAGGCTTTTGCTTGTTGCTGATGAAAAAGGTGTAGGAAATGGTTGTGATTATGCTGAAAAAGTCTGTTGCAGCTGAGAATTTGCTCCATCAAATAGCATCATATTGCTTGGTCAGATAATGCTCTTTGTATCTGTTGTATTTTTTCCAAAATTGTGAAGATGTCATAATCATATTTCTATGAGCTTTGCTTAGTGAGTTGTCATGGCTGTTCTGCTTTGTCTTCCCTGTAATTGACTGCGTGGTTTGACTCTTATTCTTTCTGTAAGATGGATATGATTCTCAAGGTATTTTTCTCACATCATTTTGTCTTGCTCATTTCTTGAGGATCTGTGTTTGAAATGGGGAGAAGAATGATATGCTCTGTGTAATTATGTTCATAAGAATATCCTTTTTACTGTATTTGTCATCTGAAGGACCAGTGTGAGCAAGAGTCCAGAATAATTTTAAATAAAACTCTGCTTTTCTGCAGAGAAAAGAAGCACATGCATGCTTATCGCGTATTTTAATGACTGTGCATGTGGGGTCAGCTATCCACTTGAATACTCTTGGTTTGCACAACAAACATCAGTAACAGACACTTCTCAGATACTATAGCAAGGTTTTTTTTTTTTCCCCAATACTTACAATTAGGAAAATGTGGGGACCATATAAATACCTTACTTTTTATGTCTTTGTGTCATATATATATCTTTCTTTTCTTATTAGGAGATGTAACCAGATGTGCTACTAATTTGTCTTGTTGTGGGGAAAAAAAGTGTGTGTTTATCGGAGATGTTACGCTCAAATTACACTTTAATCACAGTTATATTTTTTAGTTGAATAACTTGTCAGTGTAATGGTTATGGAGTAGAAACAAATAAAGAAGACAACCAGAGAACATTGTCATAATGTCCATGTAAATTGAATCAGTTCACTAAAGCCATTTTTACTGCGTGAGTTTTGATGATCTCAGTGTTTTTAATGCTCTTAATTTTGACTAAAGTCTGAAGTAATGCACTAATATCAAGATGGATATCACTAAGTATTTAGAGATAAGTGGAGATGTACATGATCAACAGCCCAATTTTATATCTTCAAATACTGCATGATGTGTTTTCATATGTTTGCTTAACTTGAATTTAAGTAATTAAATATTTGGTGAAAATCATGCTGTGGTTGAAATTAGAATTTGCACATCTAATACGCTGAAGTAATTAGGATTTTTAAAGGTAAAATGGTTGATGCCTTCCTTTGACTGCTTCTGGGACAATGGACGTATATTAATCTGAGTAATTATGATGTGTGTGTTTTTAGTGAATCTGGAAAGTTGTTCTGTTGCTTGACATTTTTCATTGGTTTGCTTTGATCTTGGAAAGTATTTGAGGAGGAGAGGTAGTATTTTTGTTTCTGTTACCAAAACAGAAGTTACAGCAGCAGTAACAGCACAAGACTAAACTCCGACACTGTACGTACGTTCAGGTATGCATGTGTGGAGTTTTATGTATCACTCACAGCACTGTCAAAAGTATGTACATGTGAATGTTAGAATGAATGCAGATAGCAAAATGTTAAGTGCTTGACATAATTAAATGGATTTGTGCAGATACTTGGATTTGGTGGTACTGAGGAACATGGTTTAGTGGGTAATATGGGTGGTAGGTGGGTATTTGGAATAGATGATCTCAGAGGTCCTTTCCAACCTTAATGATTCTGTGATACTATAATCCTACAATTCCTAACTGCCTGCATGAAGAACATAAATGTTAGCTAGATGTTTGTGAGATCAGATTTCTATTTGCAAAACAGGTTTGTGAGATAGCTAAACATCTCTCTTTAAAAATAAGTTATTTTATTCTCCTAACATTAGCTGTCTATGTAAAAATCACTGAAGGACAGGGGAGGGCAACTCATTGGTTTGTGGTTATGCACTGCTTATCATACGTGTGGATCAGCATTCTCAGGGAAAGAAACGTAACGATAGCAATTATGTAGTTGCAGCAAGATAAAGGTGATGATGTTATTAGTACTGCATAGGCAGTCATGTGATAGGAAACAGTTACACCGAGCAGTGGTACACCTAGTGGGGGCTACCATGACTAGTGTACTTGTATTTTTCTAATCTTTCCTCATTTCATCCTTCAATTGATCAATTGAATTAACACATTACAGTAATCTGTGTCCTGTGTCAACACCTTTTTTTTTTTTGCTTCACTTGAGGTAATTGATAGAGTAGAAAGTATATTTGGGGTTTACTAGAAAGAACTACTGCATTTAGGATTTATGGTGGAAGTTAACATTTTATTTGCTGTTCTTTTGAAGTTAATACCTCAAAGTGTAGCAGTGAACCTGCAGTTTGTGCAGTAAGTAGTGCTGGGACTCATACAGACAGCTCTACTGTGCTGAGTCCTTTGTCATGTGATCGTTTTATTACTTACAAAGTTTTATTTTTTCTCCTTTTCTGGATGCTTTACGTAATAATATGTAGCCTTCTATATAAGGATTGTTTCTTAGTTTGCTTTGACTTTATTTTTAGTGTAATATTAAAAGTATTACCATTTTTGAAGCAGACTGAAGTAAAAACTACTTAAATCCAAAATCTGAGATGAGTCTGTTGGGGAAAGCATGAGGCTCTGTGTGAGTTTCCGTAAAGGGCTTATGTCCAAAGTAAATGAGAAAATGCGTTGTGCAGCTCAGACTAAACTGGGAGACTTTTGTGTTGAATTACAGTATGCAACTCCTTATTAAATAATGGTTTAGGCAATATGAAGCAACTGTAGAACAGAGAGTTGATGTTTTCGAAGGACTGGATTATGCTTGGGGGGAATCCTGGAACATTTGGTGACGTACTGTGCCTACTTTCTTTTGAAGTGGATTTATTGTGTTTATAGTATTTGTCTTCAAAAAATGGTACGATATGTGAAAATGTAATTCTCTTACTTAACCCATGCAATGTGAGAGTCTGAGAAACCTCCAGCTTGAGTTCTTTCTTTTAAGTGGGGCCTCACAAGAATGGACACGTGGACTTGGTGAATCCACACATCTTGTGGGATAATAATTTGATGCTTGTTAGCTTTCTGCTTACTTTTTGCTGGACAAAGTTTTCTGCTTTTTGGATACTGTAGACAACTTGCTGAGCATGCTTGTATATTGGTTGAAGATGTAGTGTCACAAAAAACTTCTAAAAATGTGGCCAAAAAAAGTCTTTAGGTCCAAAGAACAGTCTACAGTGTTACAGTAGATATCCAAGAAAATACATTCTTTTAAGGGTTTATGAGCCATGATAGGTTAGATGTAGAATACAGGGCACCTATCACAGAACATCGGGTGAGCATTGCAATGAGTCTCAGAGAGGACATGTATTACAACAGTTAGATATGTTATCAGAAAGTGTACAAAACACATGATTTTTCTTATATGCGTTGTGTGGCCCTAATTTTCTGATTGTTCAAGAAAAGAAGTCATATTGCAATGTAAAGAACAAATCCACTGTTTTTTTCCATTTTGGTGTTTCCTTGTCTTTTCATTTAGATATAATCACTGTGAAGACAGACTGAGG
Source organism: Centrocercus urophasianus (assembly GCF_019232065.1). NCBI lineage: Eukaryota > Metazoa > Chordata > Aves > Galliformes > Phasianidae > Centrocercus > Centrocercus urophasianus. The sequence goes on along the minus strand of NW_024884822.1, from coordinate 3,885,684 downwards.
GCAGAAGAAATTAAACCAGTTGGGTGAATTAGCTCAGCAGGTGACGGTTCACAGAAGAGTCTTTATCTACTTTTTCCACCAACTGTATGTGCATAATTGCAGGTAAGTGCACTGGCTAAATTCTCTTGAATAGAACAATTGTAGAAGAAATTATAATTAAAGGTCTGATGTTATACTCATGACTAGATATTTGGGTCAAATTTATACAAGCGCTAGCTTGAAGCCTGTTTTAAAAATGTATTTGATTAAATTTATATTTTATTGCATCTCTTCTTAGGGCTATGATTATGCAGCCAAAATGAGTCAATTAATGTCAAAATGATGCTTAGAAAACCTGCTTATTTTTATTAAGTGTTTGAGATTTTAAGGATCCTGGGTTTTTTTGTTTGTTTGTTTGTTTTTCTGTTATTGTCCTAAAGAAAGTTTTGAAAGTAATAAATATTTTCTATATTTCTGAAATCTAGTTTATTAAAATAATTGTGCTAATCTCAAAATTATAGTTGTTTCAATAATCTAGGTCTTAATTTCATATTACCTCAGGAAAAGAATGATTTATACTTTTGCGTATTTTAAGTATTTAGTGAAAACCGATTACACATTAAGAAAGAAAAAGAAATGCAGTTTTGTGCTGTTCTAGTTTGGTTTTCTTAATATCCACCTCTTAGTAATGACGAATGTGTTAACAACTGACTGTTTGCATGCAATATTTTATCTTGTTTTTATCTACTTTATGTGCAGTGATTTAACTAGGTCTTATTAGTCCTTAAACGTAAGTGAAAAATATGAAATGAAGACAAAGAACTGCAGAATGTGCTGGGGGAACTTAGTGATTTGCTTAAAAAAGTCAAATGTGTTCAAAAGTACATTTAAAAAAATCCCTAAACCTGGTAAATTCTGTTACTGGTTTCTCTTAATTCCGTGCCTGTATTTCTATGAGAACATGAAAGCTTTCTTCTTGATCTGACTCTGTGTGTGGAGACTTCATTATGGGTTGCTGTTTTCTATTGTAGCACTAGTTGCTGTTTTCCTATATTCTCTTTGAATATTTTTAAATGTATGAAGAAGCTTGAGATTTTTTTCCTTCGAAGACCAGCAAGGAGATAAACAAAATGATTTTAGCAATACAAAACTAAGAAGGACAGTAGATGCAAAAGCTTCCCAAGTCTTTTGTGTAGCCATCAGAAATATCCTCTGTGCTTTTGATACCTGTACTTTTTTTTTTTTCCCCCAAGCATTTTTTATTAAACAATACACTTAAAGTTCCTGAGCAAAACCATGATATGTGAAAATTGGTTTTAAAAAGTGAGATGGTATCTTATGTGTTGTTTCTCATACATTTGCAGCACAAGAATAATTACATTACATTTGTAGCACTAGTCAACATCACTGTCTGATTATCCAGTGAGTTTATCCATTTTTCTATCATAAATGCATGTTTATCTCATTACCTTCTCAGAGGTTACGTCAACAGCATTCCATGGGAACTTTTTTTTATTTCACACTCTGACAAACTTTGTAATAACTCAGTAAAGAAGAAAGATTGATTCACACTAAAGCATGAATAGCAAAAAAGTATGAATTGTGATTACCCGGTTTCTTAAGTTAATTATGGAAGACAATTCCTGTTATTAGAGATGGAGAACTATAACATCTAGATTTGAAGATGAGTAGATGCTTAAGTCCCATTGAATTCAGATGAAAATTACACTCCTACCTACCTTTCTAAGTCGGGGATAAATTGATATCAGCAGCATTTGATGTCATTGGTGTGGAATGTCTGTTTGCTTCAATGCAATTATTTTGCATTTACTTTCTCTTAGTAACAATAAAACTCTGGCCATTTAGTTAATTTGTTGTTTATAAATGGTTTGCTACTTCACACTTGTGGGGGGAAAAAAATCTTATAGATGAAACCCTTCTGAGAAAGTGTCATTGTGATTTGAAAGGAAAACAATTCACTAGAAGCATCACTATGTCTTGGTTTGCTTGTAACTCTTTCAACTATTACTGCAGTCCAACTTAGAATGCAAGGGGAGCAGTGTATCTGTCTATATATTAATAAGGCCTTTCATTAAATCTTTACTTTTAAAAATAATTGGTTCTTTTAATCTATAATGGAACATGGTCTTACAGGCTGACTGTGATTAAAATTAAACCTTATTTGTCTTCTAATATGGTGTTATGTTCATCTGTAATTGAGTAGGGATCGATGCCAGCCCTGTGATGGGCAGTAAGCTTATCCAACATGACGGAGATAGATTTCAGGGAAGACAGACTTTGCTGTTTCCATGTACAAGTGGGACGAGTAGACCATATCAGCAACATTTAATTATTTTGTAGGTAATTATTCATTTGAGAGACACAAGTTTCAAAGCAGTATTGGAGTGGAAGGAAGACCAATACAATTACCATTTGGCTAAGTACACTGTTTGCGCTCATAGCTGGAAAGTCATGATGAGCTTTTCATTATGTTTGCACAGAGGAATGTTTTATTTAATAATGAATTTCAGTTTTAGCTTAAGCACAAACTAATCTTCGGTGTACTGACAAGGGAGGGAAAAGCAAACCCACACACATACACAAATGAAGAAGAGAAAGCAAATCACAGATTGGTAATGTGGATTCTCTAAGGACTTTTTTTTTTTGTTTAAATCTGTTTTTAGAGATTCTTCATTCTTGTAGAGTCACATAACAAGTTCTGTTGGAGCAGACCTCTGGAGATCATCTAGTATAACCCCCTGATCAAAGTAGGTCTGGGTAGATCAAATTGCTCAGGACTTGTCCAGCTGAGTCTTGAACACTTTAAGTAATGGAAATTCTATAACATTTCTGGGCAGTCTGATCTAATATTTGACAGTACTAGTGGTAAAAATAAGGAAATTTATCGAAATGACCTAGCATTTTTTCCCATGCTCCAACATGTTTTCCAATGCCAACCAACTTATTGCTGTGTACTTCTGAGAAGAGCGTGCCACTGTCCTCTTTGTATCCTGTGGTCAGTCAGTTATAGACAGGAATAGGGTAACCTTTCATCATTGTGGAGAACAAGCCCAACTGTTGCAGTCTCTCCATGTATGCTTTATGTTCCATGTTCCCACACCTATCCTGGTGTTCTATACTGGACATTCTTGTCTGTCAGTATATTTTATTGTGGAGTCTGGAGCTGGACGAAGTATTCAGACCAGACATAGTCTAACCAATACTTTGCTAAGAGCCTTACAAATTCAGGGTATCCTACATCCACTTCCCTCACTTTGTCCACGGAGCCTATCAGATTAATCCTAACAAGTGGTGAGTTTGATCAAGTTTGATTTGCCTTGGTAAACCCATGCTGACTGCTATGTAAAATCTACCTTGCAGTCCATGCCTCCTAGAAAGGGCATCTAAGTGCATTTGCACTGTTTGCACATTTGCACCTTTCCCAGAACTGAGATATGGCTAACAGATCTGTGCTTACTGGGGTTTGCCTTTTACCCCTTTTTCTTCTCCATTTGCTTTGTGTGGTCAAAATTCTATTATGAGATCCTCCTCTGATTTCCATGGCCTTGCAAAAAAATGGTAGCTGTCCTGCAGTGGCACCAAGCCACACTCTTCAGCAACCTACAGATGCATCTCGCGTAGTTCCATAAATGTATGCATCTCCAAGGTTACGCTATCTCTAAATTTGTCTTCATCTGCTGTGGGTACTTTGGTCCTTAAGAAAATATTGGAAGGATCCATGGCATTAAAAGTTGGAAGGAAATAAACCCTCCCAGATGTTATGCAGACTTTCATAATGTATATATTCCCATCCGCCTTGAGTATTCTTACTTAAAAATCTTTTTATATACCAATTATTGTTTAGGAAAACTAGATGTATTTTACTGTTTGTGTGTCCCTTGCTCTGCAAACAATCATTAGTTTTATGCTGCTTGCTAAGCTATAAATATTAATATACTACCAGCTTTACTAACAGAGAAGAAACTTAGCTTAATTAGTAGTGAACTGAAAGGAATATGATCAGAGAAATTATTATTTAACTATTAGAATTTTCATCAATGTTGTAATAGTTCTAACAGAGTTTGCACTCTACAGTTAATTTTAGAGTGTAAATAATGGTGGTGTCTCTGTTTCTTTTTTCCGTGAGAGTGTTCGAACAGAGCTATTGGAACTGACACCCTGTTAAAATGGATACCTTTGTGTCATGCCTCAGACAGATCATGCTTGCTAAGAGTTTCAGTTGTCTACTAACTTATTTCTTTGTATCTTTCAACCACAAACTACTGATAAACATGAGGACTGCTCTGAAAGTAATGCTTCTTATTTAATTATGTTGGCTCATAATGTTGGAGGTGGATGTTGGTGGTATGGCTGTACATGTTGAACTTTCCCACTATTATTCTGTTACATGCTATTGCTGTGTGGCAGACAGCAGCAGAAGGGCTGCCTGACAAAATGCTAGACTTCATGGCTATGCACATAATTTAGTGCAAAAATATCATAGATTACCTTTACAAGTGTCAGATTGTAATCTAAATGTAAACCATTGATTGTCATATTTTTCATAGCAGCTACAGTGTTAGAAAACCCTTTACGTGCTCTATCTTTGCTCAGAGTGGTCAGGATAAATACAAGTTTGGTGCTTCTTTGCTACTAGTTATTACTCATTGTCAATACCTGCTTCAGCTACTTGATGATTGGTTATTTATTCTAAATGCAGCTGAGGATCATCAAAATATCATCTTCTTTTACCAAGAGCCTTAGTGTGGCAACAGTCTTAATTTTTGTCTGTTTAGGAGTTGTTGTTTAGCAAAAGAATTTGTTTGGCTCCAGGTTCAAGTACTGTATATTGGAACTTTTCTGAAAAATCTTTAGAGCTTTTAACACAAAGGAATCTAATTACCTGATAGACTGCCAGAGGTATCATCCCTAATGCAATTAAGTCTGTTAAATGCATAATTATAGTAGTTCCCTTTATATGATAATTCTCATTTCAAAATAGCAACGTGACACTGAACAAAGCATTTCAGAGGATTATGTTATTTTGCGAAGGGTTCAAGTCACGTCACCTTTGTCAGCTTCTTCCCCATTGTACTGGAGGAACGTAACAAAAACTTTCTCACACATGCTGTATGGAGTATCTCTCACTGCATTAATTCTGGTCATGCAATTTTACTTATTCATGCAGTTTCTGTAACATCCAAGTGCTAAGTTGCATGTAATTTACACAGATAAATTACACACAGCTGTAGCTTCTAAAGACTTATAGTTTAGGCCGATATTTCATAGTTGTATCTTGAGCTTCAGTCATTTCATTTCTAAATCATTTCCCCCATTTCTTTTATCTGTTGCTTAGAACTGAAGGAAAGTTTAACAGGACATTTAACAGTGCGGATGGTGAAATTGTAATTAACATAGAAACATCTTATGAGTTTAAGAGCTGGAGTACTTCAGCCAAGCTATATTCTTTAAAGGATCGAGGAATTTTCAGGGCTTTCAAAGGGAATACTTAATTCCTTAGGAAGTTTTAAACTTCCTAAAGTTTAAAATAATGAGATGTTCTTAAATGTCACCAGTATCTTAAAGGGAATTGCAGGGAGAGAAGGTTTGATTATCAATTCATTCACCAAAAATAAGCAATTGATGTTTGTCAAAAAACCTCAAATTTTTCCAGGAATTTTAATCATAAATTCACATGAAGTTGCTTGTGCATCTTACTGCTAATTAATTTCCTGAGAATAATGCTCAAATTTTGTCCTGAAGGAATAAATAAATGACCAAATGCACAGTTGAATACTGTTAGGGTTCTTCAAGTAGCGAACAGGTTTCATTGATTTTTATTGTTTGTGTACTTTTTAGAACTCAGTGTTTACTTTGAAATAATAGCATGTCTCTGAAAAATTAAATTATTATTATTGTTGCAGTGGAAATGAATAAAAATAAAAGCGCTGTAACTATCTGTCATGACTTTAAAACGAAGTCTGATTTATTTTTTTCATTTCCCAAACAGCTGTTTTGCCTTTGGTGGTGCCAGAGGCTGTGTAAGTTGTTTACTAGCCAGGATCTGGGAGTGAGAGTTTGGACATACTGCTAGCAACAAATGCCTGTAAGATATTCAGGAAAATTATTGAGCACCATTGTACAAAATAAAAATGATGATTTTTAATTAGAGGTATTGAGTGTATGTCAGCTGGTGGGTTTTTTTTTTTTTTCATTCTTCGATGTCCAATGAGCGTGGGTAGATTTGTCTAAGTAATAAATCGTTTGAAACCGTCCCACACCAAATCACATAATTTTCAGCATGTCTTACACGTGCCTATTGTGATATGTTGAGCTAACATAAATGTGTATTTACTGAGTGTAATAAAAAACTAAGACGTTTCTTAAGGCTTCTTGTAATACCAGATGTCTTATCCATTCTGTAATGATGTAATCTACAGGAGTTGTAGATCTATATTCACGATTGAAACAACAAGGAATAAAAGTGTGATTAGGCAAAGGTGGTGATACAGATTGAGAGTTTTTCTGATGAATATTCTTACACTACAAAATCAACAGCAAAGATTTAGAGAGTATTAAAGCCGAGAAGCATAAATGAAGTTCTCACACAAAACAAATGCTTAATTAAACAGGGAAGCATGGTATGTGTTACATGAACATTAAGTTGCAGATATTTTCTCAGTTTGCTCAAGTGCACATATACTGAAATATACCTCTAGATAATGAAATTTAGGTATGAAATCAGATAATTTAGACCTTACTTGCTATAGTGAAAACCTAAGAGACATGTTCATCTTTACCAATGTTTAAATTTCTTAACCACAAAATATCCTTTGAAATTGATTTAGCGGTGGAAAACATGTCTATATTAGGTAACTCTTCCAGAGTGTTCCAAATAATGAGATTGCTGAATGGCATTTTTTTTTTTTTTTTTTTTTTAAAAAAAAAGTTGTCCGAGATATTTTATCATTAGAAGAATGTGTGTTTGACAGCAGTCCTTCACCGGGAGGCAAATGAGAGCATCTCTCTGTTCACTCCCATAATGATAGTCGATCCATATGGAGTGGTGTAAATGAAATTAGTGTATCTCAGAGAGACACTACAGATATCTCCAAAGCAATATGAAAAGTGCTTATTAAATAATGGCAACATATTATTGCATGTGTTTAAAATATAGATATTTAAGTGAGAAAGCAGAGAAAAGCAATTGGTGTCCAGGTTTAGGGAATAAGATGCTAGTAACACACTACTCTAAAAGGCCCACCTGTCTCTAAGCAGTTGCATTTACAGGACACTGAAAAATAAATATATTGTTGTTGCATGCTATGTTTTCTTTTTTTTGGTGGTTTTCTTTCCTTCCTGCCTCTTTCTTTCTTCCCCCAGCCTAGAAATGCACATAGACATGTTTTACCATGAAATGAAAGAAATGAGATCAAACATATAAATGCATGTAGGAAGGAACTTTCAGGAACAATATTATATGTTCAGATAATTAGTTCCAAAGATCTGTATGATTTTTCAGGATTCTTATTTGTTCAGTATAATGGGAAATTAAGAATACTATTCAGTAGTTTTAAGCTAAGTGTACAGTTGGCATTAATTCAGTGTTGTGAATTTGAATACTAGAGGATTAATTAGTTTCTAGGAAAAGTCACCAGTTGCATCTGCAACATAGAAACAGTAACTGATTCTTTTTTCTTACAACAATGTATTAAATCTTTTCAGACATTAAAACAAACAAACAAAGCAAACAAAAAATAATGTGTAAATTGCCTTTATTGTCAATTGCAGTAGAAACTTGTTCATGCCTGTGCAGCTGTAGCTAACTCTTAAGATGCTATTGTGGAACATCTGATAATTTTGGAAGGTTTTAGTCTTATGGTTGTTTTAACTTCTCTCTTACCACGAAGTAAATTCTGGTGTCTTTGTGTTACATTAAAACGTGTAAACCAAGTCCTGTCAGCCAAACAAACCAAAAATTTCTGCCTTGACTTTTAGAGATTAATGCAATTTGACTATGGAAAAAATGCAATTTGACTATGTAAATCTGTTTGAAAATCATCTACTCATTTAAGAAAACAATTGCAAGAGTGTTTTTTGTTATGCAGTGTTTACCAAGGACAGGCTATGCAGTTTAGAAAATTCATTAGTGAAATCACCTGTTCGTCTTTCCTCATGAAACTTTGCACCGTTGTGTGACTTCTGTTTCAAAAATGTCTGCTGTCCTTACCACAAAGAGCGCTGTCGCTAACTGACTGGATAAATCTTTCCAAGGATCATAGATGGAAGATATTTCTGGAATAAGGCACATGGTTCATTCTTGCACAGGAGTGGCCTCAGATTACCTTAAAAGCTAATTACTGTCTCTGAAATCGGTGAGCTTAGCACCTGTGCCTATTTAAATTTCAGAAGTTCTTAAGAGGGTTACTGATACATTAAAAGCACTTGTCTGTTTGATAGCCCCATGAAAACATTAGTGGCACAACTACAGATTTGTTTTTGAGGTTGGTCTAGCAGCTGTCTTAATAAACTGGTGCTCCTTGGGGTGAAAGAGACAGTTAAGCCCATATCTCATAATCGATATTCATAATGGTCTGCAGACATCGCACAGAAACTAGTAAAACTTGCTTTAGTAAAAGAGGAATGCTATCACAGTTGTGATATGTTTATGAACAGCTTTTATGCATCAGGAAAAACTTAATTGGGAATACTGCAATAGGATAGGTAATTGAAGCTATTATGGATGGTTTTCAGCCTATTAGATTTGTTTAGTATGAATAGTTAAGGGAAGAAGCAAGAAAAGGAGAAGAAAACTTAACATAGGATTACTTTTTCTCAGTTATGCAGCTGCTGGAAAAGTCATACGTGGTAATAACAAAATGAATGGCTTATGTTGAATCTGAATCTTAAAAGGCACAGATGTCCTTGCAGGCGCTTTACTGTAAGACTGACTGTTGTTTTTTTTTCCAGAGAAAGCATATTCTGGTGATTCTGCAAGGTTAGCACTTGGATTTCATGGATCAGTATTCAAGCGTCTTAGAATAAACCTGATGCTCAGAAGGCAAACTGTTTACTCCTTTTTTATTATATAACTGCATATCAGTATATTGATTTTTAGGAGATCAAATACATTTTAAGCTTGATCAACAGTTTACTGAGTCCAGAGCTTTTAAAGATAAGCAAAGATTGACAGATTGATTTGTAGTGCATGGCCTATTTTACAAATTAGGACTGCCACATTAGCAGCTCTCGGAAATGCAGTTCTGGTTTTTCAGTTTGTGATAGTAGCAGCAGCTGTTGGGGCACGTAATGTAATCTGAAGGTGAATCATTTGCCTTTTTTGCGATTGATTTTTAGAGAACGGGTGGAATAATATTCAAATGTGCAGATGCATCTCAGAAAGTAGAATTTAGACTTACTGCATTGCTCTTCTTACTTGTGCAGAAGTAAAAAAATTGATTAACGCTCCTTTTGAAACCAAGCTTGTATTCCTGAGATTCAGAAAGCAGCATGTCCTATGGATTTCTTGTTTAAGAATGACTAAAGTGTCCAGTGATAATAGTTGAGATGACAACGTTACATACTCAGTTACAGAGCCACAACTGTTTTAGTATGTATGTGTTTTTGTGATGTCACGATGACTGTTTTACTCAGTTAGGGAGCTGGTTGGCATTTGTTGTGAAAGTCCTTGACTGAAAAAAGATCTAGTACATTACCAAAAGTAAAATTTTTATGGCTATGCTTAGAAGTATAGTATGCTCAGTTCAGTGTCATTCAACTTCCACCCTTTGTGGTTTGCTCCATTACAAACATGGATTCAATGCATCACAGTTCCAAGGTTTTGAAAGTAAAAGGATATTTTGAGATCATTTGTAGTAAAAATTAGATTTTTCAAATCTTGTTGTTATTCTACACTTGCATAAATGTGCTGTAGATAGGCTTAGCACTACTTCTGATGTAATCACTTTAAGATGTAGCTATCTTACTAGGGCAAACAAGACTCTAGATGGTTGAATATTTGTACTTTAATGATCTGCAGACTATGCTGAACTAACACAATCCTTGAAGTTGAACTGCCAAATAGTGGATGGAGTTCTTAATTGCCTGATTTTGACTAAGTTCTTTATAAATAATTCATGTATGAGAAAATTCCTGTGTTTAGTGAATCACAATGCTGTGATTACTTGCATAAATATTGCACGTTTTTAGGTTTAAATTCTGTTGAATAGTTTCCTTGAAGTTGAACCCGGGATCTGAAATCCACAATTCTTGCTTAAATATTCACTTAGAAAGGTTTTCGCTTGAGGGATGCTTATAAGTTACACTCTCAGCGGTGTCCTAAGTTTACTAAAAGAAGTTCACTGCAAGATGTATTCTTATTAATTAGTGATCATTTTAATTTGCTGGGGTTTTTTTTTGGAAAGCAAACTTCCATTGTCGAAGAATTTGTAAGAGTGATCAGTGCTGGAATGGGCTGCACAGGGTGGTGGTTGATTCACCGTCCCTGGAGGTGTTGAACAAACATGTAATATGGTACAGAGGAACAGTTTAGCGGAGAAATATTGGTGATAGGTGGATGGCTAGACTGTATGATCTTGGAGATCTTTTCCAACCTTGGTGATCTTATGATTTTATGAACATGGCTGTACTTTGGTTCATGCTTTTTTGTTTGTTTTGTACTAGGGATTTGATCTTGAGTTTTTGTAATTTTATGTTTTTCTATGCTTTTTATGGTGATTTTGTTGCTTTCTTATTTGCTTTTCTGATCTGTCCACAAACAAACTCAGAAAATATTCTTTTGCTACATTACACACAGCGTTACATTTTTAATAAATATCCCTAATTAATAGTTAAGAACTAATTGTTTTTGCTGATTGCATGTTCAATTTGATACATCATTTGAACCTCATTTAAAAGGCATTTTATGTGTGAATTTTATGTAGCCAGTCACCCCAGGGATAACAAAACCATCATGATTTTCTGAGCTAATATCTCATTCTACATTACTTTCTGTGCATCCCAATTTTTCTGTTACAGTATCGATTCACTGTGTAAATGTGTTTATTTAGTAAAATACACATACACTGGAACATTAATGTACATTTTTATGTATTTGGAGGAAAATAAATGGCATGCATATGTACAAAGCAGTAAGGAAGATGCATTTCCCTTAGCTTACTCTACCCAGTTTCAATGGTTTTCCCATTGCTAGGGGGGACACCGGGTGAGAGAAATCAGTACTCTTATCCAGGGTAGGGATTGTAATATTTTGTTTTTACAGTTTCTCCAGAGAGTCACATGACAGTGAGGGAAGTTAAAGTGAGATGCTAGGGGATGATAACCTGCTTGTTTGTTTGTGTGCATGAGAAAGATATAATATTACTTAAGATTTAGGTGAAGTAGGGAAACATCTTCACAACCTATTTCACTTTGTTGTCCTTTCCCCCCATGCTACCCACCCACACTACTCAGTCCTCATTTCTAGCGTTACAGCCACTGTGAGTTTATTTTCTTGCGCTTCATACTCCAAGTAGCTGTTAGGGACTTTCTAAAGAAATTAGGGAAAAGCAGTAAAATTGCTGTGGCAGTGGAGAATACCTCTAGTAAAGTCAGGTGTTGGAAGATGAAGTGTAGGAAGATCTGGATAGTCAAGCAGGAAAGATCTTGGTTGAAGGTGCTGGGGACGAATGTCAGATGAGTAACAGAATAGAGAAAGTGCCTGGAAGGGAGATGATGGACATTAGACTGCTATTGTTCTTGGAAAAAAGAGAACATATGCTCTTCTGGGTTTTTCATATTCATTCATTTGTTCCTTGGAATGTAGTGGACACCCTTACACCTATTTCTGATTGAGATTTTTCATGCTCTTCATGGAAAATCGCCTATAGTTCTAATTGGTTCTGTTTAATTATTATCTATTGATTTTGTAGATGAATTAAACTGCTGCTTTTATGAATGGCACACCATAGAAGTGTAGTGTAAGAAAAGCTCTTCAGTTAGCTGTTTGTCAGAAGGCATTGTTCCATTACCAAAGAAGAAATAACAATGAAATAAAACTTACTGATCTCAAATTTCATGCTGAAAATATAAATTATATTAAATAAATAACTTGAATTTCCATAGTTGTAAAGAAGTCTTTAATAATATATTGATGACAAACATATTTCTTAGTTCTTTGTGTAATAGGGATTTTATTTCAGAGGGAAGGGAAACTAATGTTTTTTTTTGTTGTTTGTTTGTATGTCTGGTAAATTTAGTTATGTCTGAAATATCAACAGTAATACACTTCTGAAAGAGGTCTGGATGGACAATTTGATTAATTCCTCATAGAAAGCAGAGTAATATAGTCCTATAGGTTGAATAATTCACAGCAATTTATGCAACTTTAATCCTGTCTCTTTATAGCTGACAAAACTGTTGACTGACATCTACATAGGTTATCTGTTTTATCTCTGATCATTTATCTTTACCTAATCATCTTTCCTTGATTATTGCTATCCTGTATGACTGAGAAAGACAGAGATGAGCTTACATTAAATGCAAATACATTCAACTTTTCTTCTGTGTACTTTATATCTCATATATCAATTTTCCCAAGTGACATTTGAGCTACCTGCATGTTTTGCTTCTGTTTTATATTATCTCTTTAACAAGTAACTGAATGCTGCCCAGATGGGGATTTTGTAGCTTTTGACTTCCTATGGCAATCTACTATTCTGCTAGTGAAATCTTCCAGCATCCAAGCTGAACCTCCCAAGTCACAGTCTGCAGCTGCTGCTTGCTGTTATATCTTCTGCCATGAGCAAGATGAGTTGAGATCTGCTGCTTTTGTAGCCAAGCTTCAGATAGTTTAAGGCTGCTATCTGGTCACCCTGTAGTGTCTTAGATGGTGCTCTAGAACTGCGTTCATTTTGCTGATCCCCTTCTGCTGGACTTTCTGAAGATTGGGACTTTCCCAAGATTAATCTTAATTCCCAGAACAGCACAGTGATTGAAGCAGTGCCATTTTTGTCAGCCGTCCCCCCAGTTTGCTGATGGTATGCTCTGACTTTGCATCAAAGGCATCACATTTCAAGCTGAACGTCGGTACTGTATTGATCCTGAGGTACTTGTTCCTGGCTGCTACGTGGATATCAAACCAGTGACAGTTGCCCTTGCAGCCTGGGCGTGCAGTGTAGTTTTGACTTAGTAGTGCTCAGTCAGCCTGTGTTTTCCTAGCTGACTGATCGGAAAACTATGACAGAAGGTGTGTAAAAGGCCTTTGCTTATTGCTCTGTGTTCAGTCACTTGGTTTATTGTAGAGGCAATTGATGCTTTAATACAGCTTGCCCTTGGTAACACTGCTGCCTGAGTTCTGACTGTGGTGGTGGTGGTCCCATTTAGGAATGGGTTTCAAGAGGGCCTTACCAGGCACTAAGATAGGACTGATTAGTCTGTTTTCTCAGGCCTTTATTCTTGCTTTTCTTAAAGATGAATGTAATGTTAGCTTTTGGCATTAGTCAGGAACTTGCCTTCAGAATTCTGCTTAGTTCTGATGCTAAAATTCAAATAATTGTATTCTCTAACTTACCTGAATGTTTTGATGTTTCAAATACCACAAGTTCTTATTAACTTCCCTTAAAACTTCTTCCTTTTAGTTTGAAGTTTTTTATTTTCACAAAATTGTTGTAAAATAGATGAGTACTGAGAGAAGTCCTAGAGATTTTTTGTTTTCTGTTTTTATAAGCGTTTATAAAATGCTTATAAATAAAATGTATGAATGAGTATTTAGTGGGACTTTCAGACGTGTTAGTGTCTGTTAACATGGGCTAAATATCATTTAAAATTTGATCTTAAAAACCTGGGTGGGTTTTTCACTACACATTAAAGGATGTCACAGTTTTGAATGAATTTCTGAATTGGTATTTTTCTTTTGTAGTGTTCTTGCCAGAAATACAGTCTGTGTTAATATAAAAAGGGGATTGCTGAATGTTGGCTGGTCTGCATCTCAGTTCCTATGATATATTGCACAGAATTAAAATAAACTAGTTTTAAGCATTCATTGAGCTCAGTTTTGTACTTTGAATTTTTGATTTGTTCTGTGGATATTCAGCTGACTTATTGCCACAAATTTGGTTGCTTCCCAAGTTGTTTCATTACCTAACTAAAATAAGATGCTGAGGGCAAGATTATCAGCATGAGAATAAATGATCTAGCAAGTAGTAATAAACCTGAAAACAACAATACTTAATGTTTTATGCATCGTTTGTGTGTGTGCCACTGCTGAAGGTTGAAGCAGTGCTTTTTAGTTCTGCGTACTAAAGGCAGAGGGATCTATTAGCACTTCTTTTACTCATGAATTCTGCTCCTGGTTATTATATAGGCATATGTATAGAAGCTATAAAAATAAAAATTGTAGTGGAAGACAAAGAATACCAAGACAGCACTGTGTTCATGACAAATGGAAATTGTTTAACAGAAAGGGGAAAAATTAAACTTGAGTAAAATTTACCTAGAGTCCTATTGATATTACTTGACATTTTCCTCTTTTTTTTCCTTTCCTATGACACACACAAAAAAAGCAAAAGAAGTGCATGTTGCAAAAAACTGTCCCTTAATTTTGCTAGCTCAACAGGAAATTAGGGTATTAATAGTCTGTGAATATATCCTAGGATTTTCTGTTTTGCCTATCTGGTTAGTAGGTGTCTGTTACCATCCTCTGTTTACCTTCTGATAGTTGGTTTTAGCTGTAAATTAAAGTGTAGGTCTACTCCCCAGGTTTTTTTGGCAAGATGAGAGAACGCATACAGTGTTTGTGAACTCAAATTGTGATTATATTAGTTTTAAAGGTACCATATAGAATTTATGTGTGGGCAAAACAGTCCAAATTTGTGTTTGGAGCATTCATTGTCTTTCAGTCTTTCACTGTCTTTTCAGTCTAAAAAAAAAAAAAAAAAAAAAAAAAAAAAAAAACAACTCCAAATATATTCTTTTCATTATATGATACATGTATAATATATAATAGAACTCCTGTAGATCCAGATTTCAAAGTGACAGTAGCTATGGCAGTAGAGCAGCTGAGATTCAAAGCAAAAGGAACCTCTTCAAAACACTTGCCGTTGTATGTTAAAGAAACCTTGACTGCAATATCATTTTGTTCCATATAAAAAAAAAATCCCTCATGCAAGCTGGCATTAGCTGTTGAATATCTGTAGTTCATGATCTATTAAAAGGTTGCTAACTTCAATATGTGCAAATGTAGGAAAGTTGACAAAGTTAATTATGTGTTAACAGTAAACACGTAAAAATGATTTCCTAGGTTGCGATTTCTCACATGGAATGTTATGCTTAGCCTGAGCAATGAAGGTATCAGTATTTCAGGTAAATTTCAATGTGAGCTCTTCATATAGTTAGCGGGTTTCATAAAAATCTTTACTTTTCCAAACAAGTGCTGATTTCAAGTACTGATACTACTACATAGCATTAATTTTCTTGAAGTGGTATCCACAAAAAAAAGAAAAATCTGTTACCGATACATAGTTATGTAATTAAATAATTAAGCAACCATTTAAATTAGTGTTCTGCTGAAATTTGTCATGGCTATTCCCACTTGCTCTATGCTCATCCAAAACATGGCCATATCTAGTGTCACAAGTCCAAGCTTAAATAACAATTCTTGTTATATTCCAAAGTTCTGCTCAAAATAACTGTGTGAAAGTGAATAGTGATTAAACTCAGGTGAACTGCACTCTTTTGACAGACGTTATGTGAACAGAATAACAGGAAAAATTATTGAGGAAATTATTTGCTGTGAATTATTAGTTCTGATGGGATCATCGTTCAATTGAGAATTTTGAGTTAATGTCAGAGTAGCAGCATTTGATTAATCTATGCTTTTTTCTACTTCTATATCCTGGAGTAGAAAATGCTTTTCATTTATATAAGAAATCTAGTGGGTCAGACCTACCGCACTTTTGTTTGTCCTAGTTTAGGGAAATGAGTTTTCCTATCCTAGATATGATTATTCCATTCTTTAAATGTCAACAATAAATTTTAAACTTGTCTGTACTGTTTATTTTATGGTATTTTATGGCCGTACAACAAATATATATGCAGACTTGGGGATTATCCTACCCTTCATCAAAGTGAGTTAGTGTATGTACACAGCAGACATTAATGCTATGAATGCATATTTAGCTATCTTTAATTATCTGGCTTGAACAAGACCAGAAATCTAGTGAAATAAAGGGTTGTGCAGACTGATATACTCAGCTGTGTGTTGCCATGGTTAGGTCG
Organism: Centrocercus urophasianus; assembly: GCF_019232065.1. Taxonomy (NCBI): domain Eukaryota; kingdom Metazoa; phylum Chordata; class Aves; order Galliformes; family Phasianidae; genus Centrocercus; species Centrocercus urophasianus. The sequence goes on along the minus strand of NW_024884822.1, from coordinate 3,869,430 downwards.
CATCCAGAATCAGGGTGCTTAAGGCTAAACAAGGTCTTGTGGTTTGTTTTATAGACTGTAATCACAATAATTTTCCCGACGTTCATGGGCATGCTACTGAGCTTCTTCATAGAGAAAAGTGTTTTTTCTCTTTTTTTGTAGGTGTACAAGTTTAAATGACAGAATGCTTGAGCTGTTTTAAACTCTAAATTTTTATTTAAGGATTTGCAAAACACGAAAATAACAACATCCCAGAAATTATTTTTGCTTCAGGAATTAGATATACCTTCAATTTCACTTTTTCATCTTCTATTCCAACTTCTGGAAGCAGGATTTCAGTAGCTTCAAGGGTAATTGTTTGGGCACTGCTTTTAATGTTGGACACTGTTTTTACTCATACTTATTTATATTTTATATCTGTGTAATTTATATTCCATGTGATATTTTATGTATTATCTTGCATATTGCATGAAAATATTTATATTATCCTTATTATACATTATAGAATATATGAAGAAATGTTGAGAGAGCTGGTCTTGTTTGGAAAACAATTTTGGAAAAGACGCCTGGGAGACCTCCTTGTGGTATTCTAATAATTGAGTGGAGCTTGTAAACAGGAGGGAGACCAATTTTTTGAAATGGTCAGATAGCGATAGGAGAAGGGGGAATGGTTATAAACTAAAATAGGGTGGATTTAGACTGGTGAGGTGCTGGATCAGGGTGCTCAGAGAAGTTGTGGATTGCTCTGTCTCTGGAGACGTTTGAAGCCAGGTTGGATACAGTCCTGGGCAGCACCATCTGGTGAGTGGTGCCCCGGCCTAAGGCAGGGAGCTTGGAACTGGAAGAATGTAACTTTAAGGTCCCTTCCAATCTGAATGTTTTTATGATACTGTAGGGTATTGCACAGGAAGAGGATGTGGCAAAGAGGTGTAATGTTTGTGACTTTGCAGATTATAAATATGCAAATATATAAATAAGTTAAAGCAAATTCTGAAATGAGAGCTTGGGCTGTTGGTATAAAATAGCTCTGTGACAGATTAAGTGTTAGGTGTCCTTGGTAGGGCTAGAATAAAGATTGAATCATCTTTGCCATAAGCGTAACACTGACCCTGTTAGCTAAATTTAGGAGGTCTGAAAGGAAGAGTGCAGTTTAGAACTGACCTTTCCCAGATTAATAACCAACTGCTGGACTTGATTATGTATCATACGCCATTCTTCTGTATTAATTCCCTGTACAACATGGTTGAATGCATATGTACTTGTCAGGCTTATTTTGTAAGAATTAATTAATAGAAGATGCATGTATGAATTTTAACATTTTTGCCTTTGTTTCCCACTTTTACAAAACATTCCTTATTTAGAATGCTCTTCTGTGTATGGTGGGCTTTATCCACCTATGTACTGTGTTCATATATATATACTACATATGAAAAAATTGAAATGTAATACTGTTCTTATTAGGAATGTACACAAGAGGGTTTTTAAAATTATTTTTCAACATAAGTTGTGTTCAAATTAAATGTCAAATACAATTCGGTGTAAGAAACTTGAAATATATGATAGTCCTCAGAGAAAATCTAAGCACTCTGATCTCCTAGCCAAACTGCTATTTGCATAATAGTGAGCTGTAAGGTTATATATCATTATATGGCAGAATGCCAGACCATAATCTACTCAGTAAAGCTACTGAAAATGCCAGTCTGAAAAGCATTCATCTTAGAAAGGAGTTTGCAGCTTCTATAAAATACAAAGGATTTTGGCTCTTTATTTTTACTATTTCTTGTTCTTTTTTGTTGTTGTGCTTGTGCAAATAGAATACTACTGTCTATTTCCAGTGTTCCTCTATTTTAGCTGTGGTGGACAAAAATGCAAAAATGAATTTCGACATATTTGCTAAACATCCCTGAACAGATTAAACTACTTTAGAACTTCTTCAGTAATCAGTCTTGAAAAATACAAACTGAGATTTGCGTCCCTAGATAAATTAAATTGTTTCCGCAGTTCTTCATTAATCACCCAAAGATAATATATTAAAAATAATAACTGCAGGTTCTTTGTAAGGACGCTGAATTCACTGTTAGATAAGACACAAACTATTTTACTACACAGTCATTTTTCTTATATATATATATATATGTGTGTGTGTGTGTGTGTGTGTGTGTGTGTTCAAGAAACATTTAGATGTGATGCTAAAAGACATGTTTTAGTGGAGTTATATTGGTGGTAGGTGGATGGTTGGATGATCATGGAGGTCTTTTCCAACCTTGTTGTTAAAACAGCATCTTCATTATCATTGATAACAGACGTCTTTGTATTTCATGACAATTAAAGATGAGACTATAAATTAATTTATTCATAACAAGATAGTGTAAGTGGTGGTGTGTTTGTTTTTCTCCCTGTTCCTATTGACAGGTGCATTGGCTGCAATAGGCACTGGCATTAGCCTTTGCATAGTTTTATGAAAATGCTTGAGAGAATACTGGTCTCAGGGTTTCACACTGAGTAAGATGCTGTGTCTGGGGAAGTCAAGGTAAGAAGGAGCGGAATCCTTGAAAACATTTCCAGGTATGAAAAATGGAATTGATTATTCCTTGCCAATCAGAAGGAAGTATAATCGGCCAACTTGATATCCTGATTTGAATTTTAATATAGTAATACGTGTTTGTATGTAAAAAAACACCAGAGAATTTTATACAGCAAAATTACTGGTGAAGTTGCGTCTTTGCAATTTACGTTGTGTATTATTGTGGGCTTAGGACCGTATTTTTTCTGGTAAATACGTGAATCTTCTTAATATGATGTTAGAGACTGAATACTTAGTAAATGAAAACTCCCCAAGTGAACTTCATTAAGACTGCATTTTTTCCTTATTATATTTTTAATTTTTGAAAATTTGGGATTTCTCCATTTGGCAGTATTTATCCAAAGGTATTTTAATATTTTCCATCTTTTTATTGCATGTAAGCTCTAACTTATTTTTATGGAGATATGTTGATAGCTTTATTGTCAAATAGCTACTTTGCTTTAGCTTTGTTTTATGAAAAGTGCAAAAGAGGACATGTTTTTCCCATATCCAACCACATCATTGAGTAGTTTATGAATAAAAGTGCTTATTTTCATTATCTCATGACTTCAAAAAAAAGAAATAAAATAGTGTAAAAAAGGAGACTAACAATGAAGTCCAACTTAAGAATGTAAGAAGCAAAATAAGCTGAAGAAACCAATGATTTTACTGTTACACTTCTCACACATACTGCTCTTCCTCACTGATTGGTGGCCTCAGAAACAAAATACTGGGATACACAGGACTTTCATCCTGGTCACTGGATCAGCTATCTTAAGTTTTGAAATAGTGACTCCATTGAAATGACTGGTCTTCTACTGCTTCTGTACTAGGTCTTGAAAACTGTATGCATATACTTTTAAGGTAAACATGAGGGTCAGTAATCAGAATGCCTACCATTTTGGAATTTATGCATTTTCTGTATAAAAATGATATTATCAGAAGGATATTTAGATGTACTTGCTTCTGGACATCATTCATTCAAATTGGTGAAAGTAAGAATGGCCAAAGTAACATTTAAAATGTTCTTGTCTGACAAAACCTCTTCACTGTACTGTGACTGGCTATGGCCATTTAACATAACAAATTTTAATAAAATAGAAATGAGATTGATTTTTTTGAGCACAAGATTGATTACTTGTAAGGTACCATGAGGTTGAACTCGGCTACCCATCTGAGACTTAATAGTGTGTAACTTTCACTTGATGTTGCTATACCAGAAAAGTCAATAGTTTCCTAAGTTTCAAATCTGAAGTACTGCCATAAATGGTTTAATTCTGTCATACTTACGAGCCACTAAGAATTCTTCAGGGAGTTTAGTAGTTGGTGACCTTAGACACCTAATTATTTTCTTGTAATGTAATTATTCCCAGCTCAGTAGAACTACTGTTTCATGCAATTAAAAAAAACCTATAGGCAGAATTAGAAAATTCTCAAATATGGGTAATTTTACAAATCATGGCAGTTTAGGTGCAAAGTGTTTTGAACTTATTCTAGTCATTGATCATGCTTATAGTTAGCATTAACATATGTGCATATTAAATCTGCGATACACATTGGACTCAGAGCTGTTTAACAAGTCAATACAAGACTATTTTATATGTCTTTGAGATCCTTTGTCAGAAATCTTTGAAATACAACAAATTTATTTTAGCTACTGGGAATTAATGTAGCTAAGAATGATGGCAAAGCAGCAGGTATCTCATCTGAGCAAGTCACTGTTGCCAGTAGTTATTGGTATTTTTCCAAAGTGAACTCGCTTGTTATTTAAATGACAGGAAGCTGATACTACACCTAGTGATACCCAAAGGCAGTTTGAACTCTTACTGAGCAACAGTAGTGCTGAGGTGTAAAAATATTCCACAACTTTGCATCAATTCCTTAGTTATGTCAAAAAAAACTCTAACACCAAGTTCGTGTTTGGAAATCTTTCCTTCGCAGTCATTTAGGTAATTTTTACTAATGATAATTTATCTGCAGATGTATGCATTTTTAATGCTTTTAAATTGATTTGTTATTTGACCTATTCAAAAGCAAATTTAAAATATATTCCAAGATAGCAAAGCTTGTAAAAATAAATAAATTGAAATTGTCTAAAAATTACAGAATGTAATAATATGAGATGAGATATTGCATTGAAGGAGAGAGAAACCATAATAGGTTATCTGAGTAAACTTTGCACAGTTACTTCTTACTACTGCCTTGGGCTTAACTTTCAGAACTGCGTAGTGAGTTACGTTATCTAAGTACTGTTTGGTTTTTAATATACGCACTTCAAAAGTTTTTAACATTTTAAAGTAAAATCATTAAAGCCTGATTTTGATTAGAAAATGGAAGACTTAAAAATAAAAATTGAAAATCTTTTAGTGTCTAAGTAGTTTAGCAAAGATTATGTAATTCTAAATATTAAGGAAAGCACTCGGAGGAGAGGTATATGCACACGTATCTTCTGCAGAACTTGGATCCTTTTCTTGTCAGGGAAGACTATCAAATCTTCCTAGGAAGGATTCTTTCTTTATTGGTGTTCATTAAAAGCAAGGACACTAAACTATACCCTGCCAGAGCAATCATTCCTAGTATTAGGATTTAAAAAAATCATCATGGTGGTTAATAGTATGTTAGTGAGTTTTGAACACTGTAACATCCTGAAGTGGTTTATATAACTGTATTTTGTAAATGGTGTGTAAATATAAATATTTTATAAATAAACTTTAAACTGGTGGAGAATGCAACTAATTAAATTGCAAAGGAGGAGTCACACATTAATGAGATGTATGTAGAAAATATTTTCGTGAGAAAAGATAATTCTAACAGGATTTTCAGGAAGTACTTACGAGCTGAACTTTTAAACCTCAGGAGTGCTTCCAATTTATAATATTCTGATGGTTGTGCCTGGAATAGTTTCTCACTGGTATTACCCACACTGAAAATATGCACTTATGTATGGGATAAGGCATACAGACTTCTACATCTTCTGATATTGGTCAAAATAGTAACAGCAATCTGCTTTGCATTTGCACAAAATAAAGTTCCTACTTGTTTACCATAGGATATTCCTATTTTAATCCTGTGTGAAAAACAAAAAAAAGTATTCATTGTTGGTTTTTTTGTTTTTTTTTTTTCCTCCACTATAAACTCTGGTCATCATATGTAAGTTAATGGCTTACATGAAGTTCTCTCTTGATTTCCGTGCTTTTTTGATTGCATGTTATGTATGCCAGTTTTCTACATTTTTTTTTTAAAGGCCTTTAGTTCCTGTTTGTTCAGGAACGCAACTGTAAATGAATTCCAAATGTATGCTAACCTTCCATAATATAAATATGCACCTGATATTTTCATGTAACTTCTTTTTGAAGGAGAGATTAGTTGATGAATAGACAAACTGAGATCACTGCTTTGTAAATGACACTAGTAATCTGGAGGCCAGAATTTAACAGTGTCAGTCGCTTCAGCTTCAAGTTGCACCTTCAGGCAAAGAGGAGCTGTTTGTGTAAGACATCATCGCAAGGCCTCTCCATACATTTGGCCTGCTGAACCATGTAAGTCATGCTTACCACTTGACATGCACATAGTTGGTAGCACAAGGGATCCATGGTTGATTGGCTCATTGTGTAAGACTGCCTGTAAGCGTTGCTGTGAAGCAGGGAATGTCTTAGCTTCTGCTTTTACAGTACATTCTTAAATGTATTATTTTCAGTTAAGACAGTGTTGGATATGTGACTGCTAATGAATAGAGCGCATCTGTTGAGTGTTCCTTAGGAAGTAGGTGAATATTAGAGTTCATTATATGTTGGTTAGCTCGTAGTAAACATTCTCCCAGTAATCAAAATCCTATGGGCTTAGAATGTCTGTCCGATTAGATCTAAACTAAACGCACCTCTGTGAACTTTCATTAGAAGCTTTCATTTTACCTTCCCCGCTCTCCCCCATGTGCTGTGGTAACATTAGTACCTGCTAATTTTTCTAATTCTTGCTACCTCTGTATAGGCAGCACTTTGTTCTCACTGTCTTTCTAATTGCAGTTGTTTTGAAACAAAAACTTCTACTAAAGAAAACAGTAATCGAGCTCAAATCCCAACATTTCTAATATATGCTGCGTCAGTAGGAGTTTTTTTTTCCCTCTAAGTTTATAATTAAAAACCTTTTAACAAAAGACAGCTTGAGTCTGAAACTGTCAGGTTTCCCCTTGTCCTTGATACGTACTGGAGTGGGGGAAAGGCAAGAGAGGTATTTTACTTTTAAAGAAGCTCCAGTTTGTGGAGACATTTGTATTCAGATATTGCTCTCCCTTTCTCATGAGAGCACGGCTCTGGTCTTCAAATGAAAAAGAAATAATAAAGCACATCAGGAACAGTGGACCTCAGACCTACTCTTTCTCTCCTTGTCTTGGAATGTTATTTCCATATAGAAAGCTACTCTAATGGGACACTTGTAAATGGCAGGGAATTTAGCCCTTGTGAGTCTTCTCCAGAAATTGGATTTTTGCTTAAGCAAACAGCAAACCATGCAGCAGGGAAAAAGCTATTTATTTGACTGCCTGTTGAAGAGCCTTACAAAAATACAATTCAGTCCGTTGCGATCAGTGAAGTCAGTCTAGTATGTATTGAAGGAAAAAAATCATTTTACCTCAACTGGATGTTGAAGCAATCTTTCAAATGCAGTGACATATTATGTAAGTTCCAACTTCAAAATTTGTTTGTAACAGGGATCATGCAATCCAGTGCTTGTTGTTAAGCACAGCTTTCCCTAATGGCTATCGAAAACTCATTTTCTGTTCTTCTAGGTAACTTTCACAGAAAGGAAGAAAATCGAGATATTTTCTTCTTTAGACATTTTTAATGTTTTAAAACTCTTCAGTTTAAAGATACTTGCTTCTGTGATACTTCATGCTTCGTGCCCTTTTTTTTTTTTCCTGTGCTGAATAACAGATCTATTAGAAAGAAAAGCTTATTACAAGTTCTTTTTGAAGGCAGCCTACCATACACTTGAACCAGTAACAAGGATTCACTGATGGTCATTGGAGTTGTGCAGCCTTCAACGCAAAACAAAACTTGTTGAATCCACGACATTCTGTTGTTTATCATAAGCCACTTCCTGAATACCTGAATGTGGTTAAATTGTCATAATGTTGTTATGCCTGAGTGGAATCTGTGTGTGTATATTGGAGTTGTCTTGAAGATGAGAACCTTTTAATGGTTTAGACTGGTTCAGTTGGTGGGAAGTGTCAGTTCTGAAATACAGATGCAGTTCTCGCAACACCTTATTTGAAAATTTTACCCTTGATGTTCTAGATATGATAATTAATAGAAGACTTCAAGTGTATGTATATGTACGTCTTCTGGTGTTTTATTAACATTTCTACACAGCTGGATTGTGAAAGACCTTTCCTAACTAGACATTTTTTACAAACAGTAGTTCATAAGTATTGAGTTCCTCAGTGTTTGGAAAAAGTGTCAATAAAGACAATAACTAGCTTGCAGAATTAAGGAATCAGAAACTTGCAGTTAAGATAGATTTAAAGTCTTAACTCAATTATTGCATTGTACTGTGGTAATACATTCAAAAGATACTCACTTTTTAAGAAGGCCCTTGTCTCCCTAACCGTACAAATTCCATGTAGATGAATCACTGGTCAGTGTGTAATCCATGATCACGTTGCTCTGACTTCCTCCTGAAGAGGGAAATTTCTACTTCATGTTCTTCTCCATTTCGTTCATTCTGTCTGAACAATTCACAAATGTTCATCATTCTTTATGACTTTTGTATGAGAGAATAAGATCACCTTTTTATTAGTGTACAGGTTAGACAGAGGGCTGAAGTTCTTTTTTTTATTTTTATTTTTTTCACTTGATTTTTCATTTTGCCTGATATAGAAAATATTGGAAACATTTGCACACATAGTGGAATTGAACCATAACCAATATTACTTTATAAACCATCTGTTTATCTCAAATTAATGTAATTCAGCATTCATCCTTTGTACTCCCTAGTACCGTGTTTTCCATTTCAATATCTTCTAACCTTAAACTTGTTTTGTGTGATGCAGTATTTTTCTAGTGGTTTTAACCTGTTCATTTGAAAACTCAGTTGCCCCCTTTATAATTCCAGTGCCAGAAGCATTGCAGAAATATATTTATTTCATCACTGATTTAATCATTGGTGTATTTTTTTTTTTGTTTTGAAAGCAGATTAGCAGAGATAAAGCAATGGCAAAAAAGTCATTTCATTTCCAGCTTTTCCCTCTGTCTCGTATTCCAACCAGATATGCTGCTACAACAGTAACAGCCATGATGAGCTTAACGCTCTTGTTTGAATTTAAAGCAGAGAACAATGGAATGGGGAGGGAGAGTGGTGGAAATAGGATGGGAATGGGGGAGAAATCTCAGGGTGAATTGTTCTATTGTGGTACTTAAGTGCTGCTTCAATTAGAGCTAAGTGAATACTCACAACAAAGGAGACCAGCCTTTAGTTTTGACTGAGAGGCAGGTGATGATTAGTTCTTTAGCATCTTTCTGTTCAGCCAGATATAGAATCATCTCAAGTGCATTATAGAAAACGAAACAGCTCAGTGAATTACACTTCCTCTCTATAATAAAGTGAAAAAAAATGACGTTAACAAAACTCCTGAATGCAAGTCACTGTATTTGGCACTTCTCTAAGCACTCTGTTCATGATCATTCAGGAAATATTCATGGGTTAGCGCTGAACAAGTCCATTAAATTGTGGGTTTAAAACTACTAGGTACTGTGGGAATTCATAATGACTTTTTTCAACCACATATAACAAGGAAGTGTGTGCTCTCAATTTCTTCATCACTAACAGACGAATAACATACTTCCCAAAAGTTACATTCCACAGGATTTTTGTTAATTCATTGTGTTTTTTGTACTTATTCACGTAGTCATTTAGTCATGTTTCTAACTACTGTATTGGCCTTAGTAGTCTTTGTTTAGTATTAATTCCATTATGTTTATGCTTCATGTGAGTTCGGTGAGGAAATGATGGAGCTTTGCTACTGTGTATTTTGAATGCTTAACTTGGTATCTTTATCTTTAGCCATCATTAATTGCTGTAAGTATAAAATAATCTGCAGCTGGGAATGTTTTTGTCTAGTAGTGTCTGCAAAATGTCAGTTGTTTGCTGCATGTCAGTGATGCCGAGAATGTCAGTAGACATTCTGGTTTCTTGGGCAGCAGAGCAAGCTGCACGTGGGCAGAAGACGGCAGGAACCAGGAGCTTTGCCAAGCGGCTTGTAGGTGAGCTGCAGCTTGTCTCAAGCTTAGCATCCTTGCTTGCTGTGGTAGGGCAGAGTGGGTGTTTTCCACTGTATGCCCTGTGACAGAGCAGCAAGGTCAGTGATGTGCTGGGGGCAGAAGTTTCTGGTGCGTAGTGCAGATAGGGGAAGTGTGACATGCTTTTTGGGGAGCCAAGAGCTCATGCACAGTCAGGAGTGAGAGGATAAAGTCTAGGGGAACTGAGAGGGAGAACACTTGAGAGGAGCCTCAAGTATTGAGCAGGATTTGCTGTGTAAAGTTACTGTTTTAATCGCCCTAAGTATGGAATAAGGATCTGTCTACACTGACACTGGGCAGTGTAAGAAGCGACACATAATCATATTTGTCTCTCTGTATCTGGCATAATTACATTGTTTTTCTACTTGAGACGTTCCCATTTTGCCTTTTAAGTTGAAAAGCCTTTTAGCATTTTGTGGTGAGTACCCTAGGCAGAAAGTAGATTGACCTCAGCATTCCAGCAGATTTGGAATTCCATCATTTCTGTGCCACCTTTCCCAGGCGGTGAGGCTGCTGCCAGATGCAGTCAGAGCTCATAAAAAAAAAAAACATCGGAGGTGTCTCAAGGTTGAGTCAGATTGTCTCTGTGAAGTGCAGTTGCTTCGCTGTTACAAGGTTCAGCTAAGCATTAGAAAAAAGAATGAAGTTCAAGCTGTAAGTGAAACAAAACTTAATTAGGAAATTAAAGAAATCCCTAGAAGTTCTTGATTCATTAAATTATTCAACTGGCAAAAAAATATACATGTATTTTAATATTCAAATATTCTTGGAAAAAGAAAAACATTGAATACAAAATACTGGTTGAATTGAAAAAGTTATTAACATAATGGCGTAATTACTCTGTTTAGGTGAACTGGAACGTTCAGAAGCTAACCATTAAGAACCATTTTCTGTGGGATATGATGGACTTCTTTAAGACTTAAAGCAAAATTTTCTTTTTATTACACAGAAGAAATTTTAAAAAGCTTTTTTTTGTCCATGTGGAAAAATCAGCTCTCTTTGTGATCTGTCTTTATCATGACATAGAGGCTATATATATTAAATAAAGAAAAACAACAAACATGCAAAAAAGACCAACAACTTGCATTGCATAATGGAAAGGGCGTTATCATTTGGGAGTGTTTTTAATTAACATTCTCAGATAATTGAAACACTTCCTGTGGTTATGCCAAATGCCTTCCATGTTAATACCAAAAGATTTTATTCTAATATCACTAACTAAAATTGACAGTAAATGCACATGAATTTCTCAATAGCACTGAGAGAAAAAATGCTCCAAAGGCATAGTAAATGTATGCATTTTGTGTTTTAGGGAACAGCAGTGCAATTACTGCATAACCCTCACTTACCAACCATTTTAACCTCAATTTAATGTGTGTGACTGTTCTCCCAGGATGACCTTGGTGCAGCACTGAATGTTTTGCATTTTTTAACTAGACTCAAACAGATACAAAGAGATGCAGTTCCCATTAAAAAGTAGAATACACAAACCTTATTTAACATTTGATAAATTGTATTATTTGAAAACTTCCACCTACTTACAGTACATTAAATAAAATCCCTTTAGTCAGACCATAACACTTCTTGTATTGCACTGAGCATCTGATCAGTTATTAGTTTGTACATGGAGAGATGCTATTTAAGGACTTACAAACTTCCTTGAAGTAAATTGTACCCTCCAGCTAAAACCTGACAAAGTGCAAATAATACATACTGTATTCTCTATTGTCTTCAGTGGCAGGCTGCTGTTTTTGAGATCCCTCAGAGGCATCTTCTTCCTCAGTTCTATAAGCCAAACTTTTGTGGATTGGTACCTTTGAAAACTTCAAATGCTGTACAGTGCTATCGGGGCATTGAAGAAGCTGATCTCAAAGTCCACTATTAAAACTTCCCTCAAGGACATTTTCATTAGGACTTTGTACATGGACAGTTCAAAAGACTCAGCTATTGATTTTTGCTCAGAAGTCCTCTCTCTCTTCTCATATTGTTCAACATTTGACAGAATTTCAAAACGCACAAACTGTGGCAGCGGAGGATTCCAGCTAGGATTTTATGCTGTTCATTTCATTTCTTAAGGCCTCATCCTTCCTATGTCCTTGTCAACACTACAAGGAGAGGAGCCGTCTTAGAAGATTTGCTAAAAGGCAGAAGCAATTTCACAGCAATCTAAAAAAAAAATCTAACCTTTCCACATGCAGAAAATCTCTCTTAAGTAAATAACCTTTTTAGCTGTGAAATTTTGCTGATACATTCATTTGTCAAAAGCATAGATAAAAATCGCTGCATGTTTATCTCTTTTCACCATTTAAAAATTTCACTGAAAGGAATATACAACCAATACATATGAACCATATTAATAAATGCCTCTGGAAAACAAAATTATTTTATTTTGAAACAGAATCGTTGATTTAAAGCTTGTGATGTTAGAAGCTGAGTAATTAATAGTTGCCATTGCACGTGATATCCTTACTCCTATTATGATTTTCATGGACACAACATAATGATGTTCATTTAAGCTCCACTGTATTTCCAAGAGATAGTAGTTCCAATTTAACAGGGTTTATGAAGAAGTTCATAAATGAGAGTTGTAATTTTTCTGTTTAGGGAAAATCATGATCTGCTTGGTCTTTATGAAAGACATAGTACAGGTGTTTTAATTGCTAGGAACTTACATCCTACGTTGGTGGTTGACAGTGCTGACATTTTCTCATTTTTCAGATGATTTCGCTGAACACGTTTTCAAATACAAAAGGGTATTTCAAGAGAAGCCCTTTCTTAGAATAGGGTTAACTATACTTTTGTTGAGATTTCTGAGAACCTTTTGAAATTTTTTTTTCCAAATATTCTATGGCTCTAAAAGTAATGCCTCCTATTTTATTTTGCTGGCCCATGATGTCAGAGGTGGATGTTGCTGGGGTGGACTAGAGGCTGAACCTTCCTGCCTATATTCTGTTATGTTGCTGTAATAGGTGGCAGTAGAGGGGCGGTCTGGTAAAATGCACCTGATGTCAAAGTGCAAATGAAGCAGCTCTGTGGAACTGCATTCTGTCATGTGGAACAAATTACACCTGCTGACATTCATTGACTCTTGCAGAACATTTATGTAGACCAACCTTTGGATGTTATCACAGTGAGGCAGTGGATGGTATGTTTCAGCAGTAGTGACGGCGACATGAAAGAGAAGCCATGTTCCAGATGGTCATGCACAGCTGTCACACCGTGAAATGATGAGTGTCTCAATCAGCTTATCCCCTCAAAGTGGCAAATTCTGACCAGAGAGCTAGGCATGGAGTTTTATATTGGCTTCAGTGCTTTAGAAATAATGGTGGCAACACTGAAATATCACTAAATTTGAGCCAGGTAGACCCAAGGATGCTCACAGAGAAATAGAAAGAACACTATGCACTATGAACCTATTGAACTAATATGAGGCTGAAAGTGAGATGTAATTTTCCTATTGAGAAAGTTCAGCATACAGCCCTTGGCAGGTATGGCGGTGTGCACTATCTTCTGGGATAGGAAAGGGGTGATTCTTCTAGATTTCCTGAAACCTGGACAAACCATCAACTCTTACCACTGCATCCTGATGCTGATTAAGCTGAAGGCTTGGAATTATCAGGCCAGAGACGGCAACCTTTCTCTTTTTACATGATAACTCCATGCCCCATACCAGTTTGAAGACTGTGGAGCATATTGCCAGTCTTGGCTGGGCTGTCTTACCACATCCGCCATGTAGTCATGTTCATTTCCATTTGTAGATATGTTGTCCAGCATAGAACCACTAAGTGCACTAACTATTAATTATGTTTTAATTATCATATGGGTATATGTGTTTTTAGACCTCTTTCCAGCTGATAGGGTTTCATAGAAGGACAAGGAACATGTCCAATAGATATGGACTCTTTTATTCTGGAATTTTCTGATTTCTCATTATTAAACTATTTCTGTTAACAATACATATTCAATTTTAACTGATGAAGTAATGAGAACTGGAATCCTGACTACTCTGTTACAATTCTGCATGTAAACATTCAGGTACAGTAGAACTTTTTCAGTTCTGTTTATGTTTAAAATCACTGGTCATACACTGGTATATTTTTGAGAATGGCATGGCAGTGACAAAGTTAACATTATTCACATTACAAATTAGAATACAGTAAGTGGCTATTTCTTTAAAATGAAGATGTTAATAGTTATTCATATGTGCTTAAGAGACATCTTAAATACATAAAAATTATAGCATCCTTTTCTTGTAGAAACAGTTTGCCAGATTTAAAATAAGTTTTTAGTTTTAGATTTAAAACCGTATTTTTAGATATATCTACTGTTCATCAGAAAAGATTGCCTCTGTCTATAAAGCTGTGATTATTTCTCTTAAATAAATTAACTTATGAGTAAATATCTCATGAACATCCACAGTGAGATGTGAGAAGCTTTCCTCATTTCACTTATATTACTGTTGAAAAACAAATGTATAAACAGTATCCCCAACCCAGCTGCTGGCTTCCTTTTCCTGCAAAAGACATTGCAGGGCTGAGGCTATATTAATCTTCCATTTCTCAGGCCACAAACAGGCTGTAGTGTCTCAAGCACAGCGTACAAAAAGAGGAATCTTCAGCACCAGTGATGGTTATTTTTCCAAGGCTAAAAGAGGAGATCAGAATACACTGATCTGTTAAAAGACAGGCCTAAAATAAGTTGATGCGTTTGTACAATGGCCAGAGGCAACTCATGTTATGTTAGTAAAAAAGCCAGCAAGCTGAGAAGTCTGATACAGAGGCAGATATAGAATGGAAGTTCTATGAAAACCTTAGCAGTGTGTGTACACTGCGCAAAATTGAGGACAACCCCACATATTTTGTAATCTGGAACACTTGAATCTATAATACAAAATGGTGAAATCCATGCTTTCCTCTTGTTTCAGAAGTAGCTTCAACATTTTCTCTATGTCTTAGGAGGAAGAGTGTTTCAGTGGCTTCTTACACTCACCTGGCTTTGTGTTCAGGTAGGGGGCTCTGTGGGACCATTAACAGAGGCCAGCTAAGCCTGATCTCTGGTCATGCCTTCAGACAGCAGTTCATGAGACAGCTCGTTTTCTGTTCCTCCTCTTATTCAGTGAAGACTTCCGAGCTGACATTTTATCTCAACTTAGGCATAAATTGTCCCATTGCCAAGTTGTAAAGCTGCTGTTAAAAATTGAATCCTCACCCTGTATTATTTTTTCTCTTTTTGAGTAACTGTGTCTGCGAAGCTTGGCTTGTAACACCTAATCATACTTTTGTGTGTTTCTTTCAGTATTAACTTAGTGCACCAAAGGTTGAATTAATTCAGGGAGTTAATTCAGACTTTTCCTCTTTTTAATAAAACCATTGCTGTTTAGAATAGAACACAGCAAGGAGATGAACAGATGATTCACATGAACATCCATGTCAGATTGTTAGTTGCAATGATATATTTGATCCTTGTCTATTCATGATAACTCGTACATGTTAATTAAAAAAAAAAAAAAAACAGCAAAAAAACAAAAACTATTCTTGCAACATTTGATAAAACATTAATACACTGGAATTACATCTTTCTTCTGTGTAGCTAACCACTGCATCTCATACTGAAATACTAGTTTAAAGTTCTGAGCACTTTTTAAAAATATACAATATTATTTATTTACTCCAGAACTGGAAAAGGAAAAATAAAAACCTATATCCAATGCTTAAGCTCATTTCCAGAAAATGAAATAATTTTTTCACAAATCCTATGTTAACTTCAAGTAATCAGCTATTAGTAATTATTGCTGAGGATAAATATATTGAAACTACAGACTTGTTCTCTTATTCCTAGTGAATTGGGAAATCCTGTTTTCTGTGTTAAATAAACTGAAGAAGCATGGTTACCCAGTAAGGAAATAATTTTACAGTCAGTATGTCTTGATTTACTGGAAATCATCGTTAGGAACTATAGAATACCTGGTAGAATTTGTTTCCACACGTTACATCTATTATATTCTCGATAAACAGGGAGATGTTTTACGGAAGAGTATTTATCTTAGTGCTTATGCTCATAAATATTTCAAAAAGTTTTTGAGAATAACCTTTCTGTGGAAGCTGTAGAATAAGCAAACAGGATAGTGGTTGATGGATCTCCTGGCACTCAGTGAGCACAAGCTGTACTCCAGGCAGAATCATGCTCATATACCTTATGAATTCAGGTATTGCACATAGAAAATGGTATTGAAACAATTTTTTTTCCTGAGATTAGAATGTAGATGCATAGTTGACTTTAATTATGTTCATACTGGATTTTCGTTCTCACAGATATTCTAGGAATTTTTATCTTAGTTTCTGATCAAATCATTCTAAAATGTGTGATATCTTGTACAGAGATTTGTGACGTCGTTATAACAGCAGTAACAAATGTCTGTAAAAATACCATATGACTCCTTCCTGCCTGCACGGTGGGAACAGTACCAATGCAGAGAGATTGGGCTGTAAACCAAGAATGTGAATAAACAAATTCCACTACCATTTGAAACTCAGATTTTCAAAAATGCTCAGAAAGTGTCAAGTGTGGGAAAACAAGACAGATTTTTTTGGAAGAGAAAATGAACAAACTAGAAATAAAGTTAAAGGTTTAAACTGGAGAAATAGGGGCGCAGATATTGAGGATTTGAGGTGACATAATTCACCATTTTGTTGGTGACCACCACGCTTTCTTGCCTTTGTAACTCAGCTAAATGCAATAGAATTAAACTGCTAAAAACCCTAGTGATTTTTATGGAGTTATGGTAGAATTAAACTACTCTAGCAAATTGGACCAGTTACTTAGAAGCTTGCTAACAGAATTTCTGAAAGGGAAAAAAAAAAATTGCACTTTTCAGGGAAGAAGTGACATTTTATTTGGCTAAATAATATCCTACTCTGGCGTTCTGGATAGCGATAATACTAAGAGCTAGTTTGTTCCCTTGTTTCAAAGCATTTTATTAGGTATTAGAAGTCAATGAAAAGAATTCCATTGACTGCAACAAGCGCTATCTCATGTTCAGATGAAAGAGAGGATGGGAAGCAGATATTTCTCCCTTCAGTTACTAGGTGAGTGAATCAGCTCTACCACCATCAACTATCTGCTAATGCTATTGCTTCATGTTTCAGAAGTGTTTCTAAAACCTGTCAGTACTGTGTTGCTGCATGTCACTAACCAAATCATCAATGTTTTCTCCTTCTTAGCACCTCTCTACCTAATTTCAGGCCTCTAGCTGTTAGCTGTTGTTTGTATACAAAATGTTTAGAAAAAGCTCATGCTATTTTATACTGGCTTAAGTCTGAGCAGAGGTCTTAGTGGCATTAAGGAGTGTCTGCTCTCTAGTGAGGCTGGGGATGCTGCATTTCAGCAGGGGCCACAGTGACAGTGGGTCACCTCTGCTGGCGCAGATTTTTACAAGTGTGGAGTATAGGCTCTTGGTCATCGCTGGTGAAAATGCATAGCTAATGGTGGTGACTGTGTTGAGAAATAGTGCTTTGTAGCAGAGAATTTGCTCTATCAAGTAGTTACAGTTCTCTTTGTACCTATTTTAGTTTGCTTGGAAATAAACAGGAGGCATTACTTTAGGAGCAGCCTATATTTATTCTTGTCACTGTGACTTTATTGTCAACCTGTAAATTACTGCTAAATAAATTTTGATCTTTTACTGTTTGATCCATCAGTTGTCTCATCTCTTCCTGCTTCTGCTTTTGCTGTTTTAATCCATCTCTTGCTTTACTCAGTTGATCCTGTAATTGTTTATGCCATCACCTTCCTTTCAGTTCTTTTCCCTAAACCTTTCAACTTCATGTTTTGTGACAAATATTTTTAAACACCTTTTAAATCACCCGCTATTCTAGTGTGTATGGAGGTAGCTATTTCTATTAGCAAATACAAACTGTGCTCAGATTTGATTGAGTCCAAACACACCACATGAATATTAGCAAAGTGAGTCTCACATCTTCTGACATTGAAACTTTTTTTTCCTAATGAAATTATGGACCCTGAAGTCAGTAAGAGAAGCGCTTGTCTGAGAATTTGTTAAAACTTGAAAACTTAAATTTTGTTGTTGGGTTTGTTTTGTAATAGTATCGCACTAAAATGTTTGTTTGTTTGTAACGCTGACTGTCCAATATGAATCTCTGTTATTTCACAGAGGACGGCTGATGACATCTTTTCTGCTTAACACTGGTATACAATGAAGCACAGAACACAATATGCACGAAAGCTGGTTTCAGCCTAAAGGCTGAAACTCTTGGTAAGCTTTCCTAGTAGTCAAATTAAAATTGATTGGTTGGATGTGGCCCTGGACAATCAGATCTTGTGCTTGATCTAGAGATTGGCACCCTGCTTGTGGCAGGGGGTTGGAACTTTATGATCCTTGAGGTCCCTTCCAACCCAAGCCGTTCTTTGATTCATCTATCCACTTCTGTTTTTCCTTGAAGTATTTTATCTTTTCCACTGTAGATGATTAGATGCATTGCACTACTTTACCCAGAGAGGGAGACAGGCTTCTTGTCTAATGTCACATGCAGAGAGAGTGGTAAAAATGTAGGCCCTCAGTCTTC
Organism: Centrocercus urophasianus; assembly: GCF_019232065.1. Taxonomy (NCBI): domain Eukaryota; kingdom Metazoa; phylum Chordata; class Aves; order Galliformes; family Phasianidae; genus Centrocercus; species Centrocercus urophasianus. Next base: position 3,851,014 of record NW_024884822.1, on the reverse strand, counting down.
TTACACCTCTTCAATACAGTTCCTGTTCAGAAAAACGTTCTGCTTTGGTACACAAGGAGTTAATGTGCATGATAGGGTACTGTAACTTTTTCAACATGTTACCTTCTACAAATGACTGCAGTTTAAACTCTCATGTCTAAGGACCTTGTCCTGCATTTGCATTCCATTTTTTAGTTACCCATCTGTCTTTATCACATTAGTTTGCATGTACAAAATTAAAACAGCTTCTGGTATTTTTTTTATTAATGATTCAGTGAGCAAAAGATATGCAATGTTATTCACTGATCGGTACTTGTGGTTGAGATATTCTAATGTGATTCCCATTTTTCAATTTTTTGAGACATTAAACAAGTGTATTTCCAATGGATGAGGTGGAAAATGAGCATTTTATTTCAGAGATTATCAGATTTCCTCATTTAGAAATTCTGGTATTGCCAGCCCAAGTGTTAAGGAATAACGCATGAGATTAGCTTCAAAATCAGAAGCCTGTGATTCTTTTTGCCTTCTTATGTTGAAGTCATAAGGAATAGTATTTCTCAGTGTTATTTAGCTAGAAGCTTATTTTAAATTAAAAAAAAAAAAAAGGTGGGGGGGATTAAAGCCAAAATTCTGGTGTATTTAATCTGTCATCACTAACTGTTGACATAATAGTTGACTTAATGGTTCCCTCTACAATCATATGTAATTGCAATTAATAGTTTTAATTAATGCTGTTTTAACCTTCAGTTTGTTTGGCTGTTTCAGTCGTCTTTAATGGCCTGTTCATTAACTGTCTCTATTGTTTGCTTCTAGCTGCTATTTGAACTTCTGCTGATGAATTTTTGTAATTGCTGTTAATGCTGTTTTCTTCTATTTTTATCCTAATTTTGTCATCTTATGTGAGAAGTTCCATACCACTAGCTGTGGTCGTAAATTGAATTTTTATTCTTGATTGTTGTAGTTGTATGCTTTATTTTAGATTTCAGTGCCTTTCCTGCGTATGCTTATTGTGTAAAAAAAAAAAGATTACGAATTAGGAAATTTCCATGTTTGTTTCTATGAAGCAACTGTGTTGAACTATGCAGTCACATTCGAAAGATTGAAAGGCAAATCAAAGTCTGTAAGTTTAAGCAAGATTTGTGAGCAGTAAGCTTCTACTATGAAGTGCCACAGTAGTGCTGTCATGGTGGAACAGACTGCTATGTCAGATCATCCCTTGGTCATCAGCAGAGACTCCAGGCGCGGCACTAAAGTTAGAAACAGTACTTAATTAGTTCTGGTGATCACAGAACTACTTGTAAGTGCCACATAAATCCACATCTAGATTTTTCAGTGTGAACAGGGCAGAGAGAAAGCCTGTGCTCCTAGGAATACGTGTTTGTTGTGCATGGCTGTATGCACAGACTATAATGAATACAAATAAACTCAACATTCAGTTGGAGCAAACAAGTACTTGTCCCCTGCTGGTTCCTTAATAGCTTTTATTAGTGGTCAGTGATGGCAGTACTTACATTCTTTTCTCATCATAAGAAATTGTTCTTATCTTCCCAATTGGGACCATGTATATGCAGTTAATTTGCCACAACCTTTGAAGTTGCACAGCAGAAGAATTTTTTCCTTTCCAGTGATCTAATTCTCTTCTCTGTACTTCAGCCCTTTCCTCCAAGATTCAAAAAAAAAAAAGTATTTTTCTGTGCTTTTTGTTCTGGAAGGTCTAGGATGGTTTGGGTTTGTTGGGATGGGAGTTTCATTTTGTTTTTTTTTTTTCTGTTTTGTTGTTGTTTTTTCCTGGTAATTCCCAGTGACTTCTTGGCTATTTTCCCTTGGTTCAGAACTCTAAGACAGTTTTTGTATGAATGTGATTTTACATTATTTGAGGTAAAAGGAGGAGGCTTAATTTAGCAAGAAGCTCGTGTTAAGATCCTATAATGAATTCAAAGATAGACATTTTACAGCATCACCAGTCTTCTGGATCATATCAGCTGTTTTCACTTAATTGCATGTCATGTAAAATCTTCCACTATATTGAAAATCCAGTTCTCCCTGTGTTTTCCCATTCATTTCTTCACCTGCTTTTCAAAGGCAATTTGTTATCTGGTCCTCACTTCTATAAAATCTTTAATATACTTATCCTTACAACTACCTTCACAGTTAATTAAATCACAATAGTCCCATTTTATGTGTTTTAGAAATATAGAAAACAGAACTGCAAGGGATGTCAGGAACTTATCCAGTCCATCTCCTGTGTTATGGCAAGGTTAACTGTGTCTGTGAAAATCTCGACAAATATTTGTCTAATTTGGCCTTTAATATTTCCTGTAGTTGATATTCCAGTCTTCAAAATCAATCTACTCTATTGCTTACCCATCTTTACCATGGGAACATTTTCTTTTATTATAAACCTAAATATCCCTCATTACATTTTAAGCTCATTACTACTTGTCCAAGCTATTATAGTTATTCAAGATGGGTTTGTCTCATTCTGTGTGCTAAATATTGTTTCATATTTGAATGTGGTAATCCTCTCTGTCCTTACTTACCTTTATTGCAAACATTCCAGATTATTTCACTCTGTTTTCCTATGTCATGTTTTCTAGACCCAAGATCTTTGCTCTCTTCTGGAACTTCTTCACATTCTGTTTCAGAAAAGGAAGCGTGATGAACTAGGCGAGGCTTTAAAAAATGCCTGGTGTAGTGAAAGTGTTTGATTCAGTAGGTTCATCACTCCAGTATGATGTTTTGTAAGAGCTATGGGCCTATCCCATGTTGAGCTTGTGGTTTGCTACAGCTAGCAGTCATTGTTTTCCAGAGGTGTATATCTAAGTTCTGCAATGTATAGTTACTCAGCTAATTGTTCCTGCTAAGCCAGACTTGCCTAACTAGATACTGTTTTTCATATGTTTCTTTTGTTAGTCTTCTGCATGACCAGCTAATCCTCCACTATGCTTGTGTTTGCACTCTTTGCTGAAACCCTAAAGAGCCATTCCTTCTGCCCCATCAGTCAAGTAACTAACAAAAATATGTGCCGATCTGCTGAATTCTACTCTATGTGCATCTCTCAGTAACTGTTCTAAGCATGTTTATTCAGCCAGTTCTATGCTCTGTTTAGAGCAATTTTCATAGCTTTCCTTATCTGTAACTTGCTTCTGAGAATAGTATGTGAGGTAGTATTGAAAGACTTAATAAAGCAGGGTAACTGCTTTATTGAAAGTAAAGAGGTAGGTAGAGTGTATCTCCTATGCAGTATTTTATTATAGTGAGTGATTAACTGTTGTCCATTTAAGCAGATACTGTGATATGCTGCCTTTGTTTTTCCTCTACTGATAACTTTCATGTCCTTTTATCCATGCGGTGTCTCTAAATTAAGCAGTTCTATACTAGAACAACCATCCTGAAACTACCATTTAGATGCTGATAGATGTGTGAACTAGAATAGATATGCAGGCTCTATACTGAGTGCTCCCTTTTACAGCATTTAATTGGTGACATCATCTTTTTTGGTGTGTGCTATGGTAAGTTTACAGTCACAGAATTTTGTAAGCCTAATCTCTAAACTTGACGTCCCAAACTACATTTTCCAGCTTCTGATGTATGTCTCACAACCTGGATGTTCTCTTCCCCTGACTGTATGCAGATAGCTGAGACTAGAGATTTTAAGAATCATTATAGCAGAAGTGATATGTATTTTCCACTTATTTGCATTTGGGCTTAATACAGTGATGAATTCATTTTCCATCTGATGACTGAGATTAATCTGTAAGCAGTTTATCTCTGGAATCCTCTTTCAACCTAAAATAAGCAAGAGTGGTAACATGCACAACTAACATTATTCATTTGTGACAATTTGAGCTAATTTCAATTTCAGCTATTAATTCCAGCTGTAATTTTTCACTAAATTTGTTAGCTGGCAACCCATACTATAATTAAATATTCTCTATTTTAATGAAGTACAGAACACATGATGGTCAAGATACATTATGCACACAGACTTAGAAGCATTTCTTTGTCAGTTTCATATTGTTTATATGTTTAGGTATAGGCTTTATTTGCAGTAGCTTATGTCCTCTTGGCATTCTCTTTCCATTCCAAGTAAGTTCTCCTGGTGAACCAATCTGAGAAGTTATTTGTGCCAGCGTTCACAGTTTTTGTAACATAAACTAAGTGCCAGTTTTTCTCAGTTCGATGAGAAATAATTTTAATGCCTTTTTCAGATTATTGGGATTTATACATATGTGTTTAAACAAGAAGCATAGTTGCAAAACTAAAGAATTCTCTGAAGTACCAAGACCTGTGAATGTAAAGAAAAAAATTCAAATGTTTCCAATATTTCAGACTCAAGAAAACCCACTGCAAATTTCCCATTATGCCCAGAGATCAAAGGGCATTCTTGTCATTTTTAGAATTAATCACAGGAGCTTGACACACTTCTTATAAAATAATACTATGAAAATAGAGAAATTTTGCCAAAAGTAGATTTGTTTTAATACTGAAGCATTATAAGATTGAATGTAAACTTCCACTGTTATTATAGAGAAGTTGAGTAGAATTTATCTATGTTGGTCGATTAATCATGATTGACTAATTGAATTGACAGTGCATTGTTGGTATTATGATAACAAACAGTCCTTGACCTAAATAACTTACAGAAGAAAAGAGAAAAGCAGGAGGCAAAAGTAGAATAAATTCTATAACTAGGAAAAATAGCATTGTTGCTTCTGATTGTGTGTGTGTGTGTGCTTCTGTGTGCAATTGTGAGAGGGTGTACAGTGCGGGACAAAAGGTAACTTTGAAGATAATAAGATAAAGGAAACAAAGTTGGGAAAAGAAAGGAGATATAAAGAAGAAGTTAGGATAACTTGTTGAGAGAAAAGAAAAAGAGCAGTGATGTTTTTTTGCAAGAGAAGTTTCACTTCTCAGCCACAGATTTTTGTCATAGTTGCTTCCAGAGATGCCTGCTGTTATCCTGTGTGGTCATGTCTCAGAGCTGATAATAAAGTTCTGATCAAGTTGTAAATTCTTTTAGAGGAATTATGAATTCATGTCAAATTTGTTAGAAAGTTTGAGATGGGAAATTGATGGAATGAGAAAGTCAAAACTTGTTGAAAAGAAGTACTCATTTTTCTGCAAGGGAATACTTTTATTACTGTCCAGAGCAAATTAAAAAAGTTTCGTGACTTTTGTTGCAGCCAGATTAAGCACACAAATTTAAAAAATGTTTATTACAAAAAACATAATCAGAAATGGGATAGCAGATTATATTCTTCCCTGAAGTATTTCTTTGCTATGTGCAGAAAACAAAAAAATGGGAGGGGTGTGGGGGGAATAATTTTAGAAAAAAAGAATGCTTGTTTCAAATAGGTGTCCTCCTAATCTCTTTTGATACTTTGATCGTTGTGAAGGTGAGACCTGTATGTTTTTCCCAAATGCCATTTTAGGAAATATGAACGTGTAAAAATTACACCATTTTGTTTATCATAAACAGTAATTTGTATTAATCTTGGGAGTATCAGAGTATGCAAAACAGTGTGATCTTGCTTTGGCGTTAGGAATGAAAACACAGATTCAATCAAAGTGTCAATGGTTTCTTACAGAAAAGTATTTGAGACCTTTATTCTATCTCATTTTGACAACCTAATAGGTTTCCACACATTTGTGCAGGAGAGAAAATGTAAGTTGTACATGGAAGTATGTGTGTATCAATTAGACTATAGCTTCGTCACGAGTGATTTTTGTAAATCTTTCTCTTCCTGTAGAATCATAGACCTATAATCATTGAATAGGAACAGTAATACATATTTTTTCTATTACCACAAAGAATTGGCCGCAGCATGTCATCAGCATGTAATTGTTATCACATTTTATTATTTGATTAAAATTATAATCCTTAACCCATTTGTTTTGAATTTTGAATCACAACGTAGATCCCAAAATCAAAGTCCTATTCATAAATGCTTACAGTCACAAAGCTTATCATCAGAACTGCAGGTAGTTCACTTCTAATGAATATACTGGATTATTGGCTGAGCTTTAGTCTCACTAAAATGCATGAGTTTATTTTCTATTTGCAATTTGGGATGTTTTGTTTTGTTTTGTTTTTGAGAGATGAGAGCACATCTTAGCAGTATTGCAAGTGATCTGATGAATCAAATGAGCAGGACATGAAATAGCTCCATGCTGATTGCATTCTGAATCAGAATAGAGCACATTGCATCAGTTTTGGTAATGCAAATCCAGGTTCAGGGAAGAAAGAACACAGGTATTTCTTGTTGTGTTTTTTTTCGTCATCTTTTTTGACAGTTGGAATCCACAACTGTAGCCTTGGTGATTTTAAAAAAAACTAATTTTAGTAATAAAATGCAGCAATACCTATTAAAACAAAGCTGACTTCTGTGGGTGCTAAATCTTACATATACTCAGTATGTTGCTGATATTTTTTTTCCCTGCAACTATGAACAGATGTTTGTATGTGTATTGAAAGGATACTTATAAAATTCATATGAAATTTTGGTTTCTATGGCCATGTATTTTGAGAGCTAGTAGGTACTGTGAGTGCTTTATGATTACATTTACCAACAGCATGACAACATACACTTCAGTGTATTCAAAGGAAAACATAATCAGGTAGCCAAAGGAGAACAATTATCTTTCATACTAATTGGCAAGTTCCTTTTAACCTTTAATTAACTATGAATTTTCAATAGGTCTGAATCGTCTTGCTAGGCTTCTTGCTGGTAGAAGGTCATGGAAATATCTTTTCTCCTGATTGCACAGATGCAGTATAAATAAAATATAGGTGCATATACAATGTATAAGGTCATAATCTTCATTTGCACTTTGAAGTGTATGAAGTATGAAAATCTTACGCTGCTGAAAGCAGTGGTGCTGCCAGGAATCTTTACTTGTAGCTTCAAAAGGAAATTCAAATAGATTTTGCATTCTCAGTTTGTTTCTCTTGGCACATTTTGATACAATCAGCAGCAGTTACTTGAAAGGCTCAGAACTGATTAGCATAGAGCCTAATATGCCTTCTTTAGATGCCGTCCTAGAGAATATTCCCTGCAGAGCAAAGGTTAAGATGCACAGAAGAAACAAAACATCGTTCTCCTGAGTGCTGAGTTATTCAGCATTCTGGAGACTGCTGCTTCTAAGATGTGCTACTCTCCTTTTGGTGAATGGTTTAGTATAGAAAACACAAGAAATGCTGCATTTTCAAAACATTTACATGGTATATCTCTGTAGACAGATATTTGAAATTGCGGTATATTCATGTTCATATCAATTTGTTATATGTACCAATGCATTATATGGATGCAAAATAAGCAGCTAGGTATATAGTGTATAGGGAATGTTGTTATAAAACAAAGGTTATGGATCAAAGCCCCCTGCAACACAAAATCTTGCAGCTGTACAGGCAGTACTAAAAAGAAAGATCTGAAACCACTCCCCTTCTTTTTTTTTTTTTTTTAGTTAAATAAAGCGGGTAGTAAAATAGTGCACATTACACATGGGATGAATAGCTTCATGTTTCCTGCCTTGGTCAGATTTCGGAGATTTTGGTTAAAAAGCACTGGAAAATCTTGTGACTTATGATAACTGTGTCCTCAGAGTCTACCTTACTTATGATCGGCTTTTACTTTTTGTTGTGCTTTGGCTTTCAAATTGCACTCACATTATGCAGCTGAGTGCATTTAAGTATCTTTGTGGAAATCGTAGTTATATCCTAGTTCCTTATTTTCCTACTCTCTAGCCAAATTATAGCTCTACAATGCCTTGTTCCTTGCTTGAAACACCAGTCATATCCATTCTGTGTTGTCTTGCACCAAACTATTTACAGTAGCAATTAGGTGACCATATCTTTGTGACAGTGGAGTTTCTGATTAAATGAGGCAAAAGGAAAAAAAAAAAAATATATATATATATACATGTAGTATGTTACCCAGATTGCTATTTTGTAGACATTCACACAGTAAGGGTCACAAGGGAGATGGTCCAGTCTTACAAAAAGCAGAAGGCAACTCTATGGTGCATAGAGAGAAGAAGAACAGATCGGGCTGACTATGCCTTCCCTTTTTCTTTCAGTACATATCCAGAGTCTCACTTGTTCTCATGTCTGCCTCATTTATTGTATTCATAATCTAGCAGAATTGAATGAAGAAGCCATTCCAGCACACTATATAAGATATATATATATATTTAATTTTCAAAGAACATTTAAATGTTTTAAAAGAACTCTAGCAATTTGATTCCCAAATTACTGTTGTGCCACAATACTGCTGTATGTTAGTTAATGTCAGCGATGGCGTTAATAACAGATTTATAGATTGAAAACAAGCACTTTACCTCTGCAAAATATGTTACTGCCTATAATAAATAATTGGGATTTTTTTTTCAGTTAATAAACGTCTGATTCAGATAAAAATAATTTAATATGAAAAAGAGGAAGAAATGATTCTGATAAAGTAAGGTTCCGACAGCATTTGAACAGGCATGTGAAATCTAAAAGACATGCTTCAACAACAGCAAATCTGTAATTAATTCTGTATGTTCATTTTCTTTTTAAAGTGTAGATTACTTTGAAAACAAAATGAGGAACTGGTCTCCTTTGTCTTCAGAAAATGTGTTATCTAGTTAGCTAATGAGGTAAATGCTGCTTGTGCAGTCTGTGAGTCTGTGTTGTAGACTTGCTAAAAAGTGTCTCTGTCTCATGCTGCATGCTGCCCTCTTCATTCCAGCAGCATTTTATAACAGTAATAGAGGTGGAATATTCCCAACAGAGCCATATGTTTGAGTATGTTGTGTTTCTATCAGTGGAAGACATGTTAACACAATTATCTACTGAGTTAGATCTCTTCTTCATATGTAGAATAAATGTAATGCCGTGCAAATAGAGTATCACCTCAGCAATGAATTAGGAAGTCATTTCTCGCTGGAATTTTGAAGAAGGAAAAGAAAGTATTTTTAGAAACTGCTTAGATTTCTTGTGATACCAGAGGCCGGAGCATTTTGATTGTTCATACTGATGATCATCTTTCCCTACCAGTAGCTCCATTAAAAATATTAACTTCAACAAAATGCATCTTTAGAATGCCAGATAAGCTTACAAGTAGGAAGAATTCATCACCACCTGGGAGCATTATTGTACAGTCTTCTCTTTTAAAATAATGTAAGTTGGTTTAAGATTCTGACAACTAATTACTGATTTCTAATATGATGCTCTTCATCCATAACTCCATTTCTTTTTCAAATAATAGTTTTCCAAGAAAAGCAAAGAGGTAACAAACAGACTATTTGTCATTTACCCTGTGCAGGCTGATTGCCGTGGTGATTCAGTGAACGCTTGTTTGCCAGGAAGACCTTTGTATTTGTGTAAAGGAGCAATATTCTCCTAACTTTTGCCTATGCTTCTGTGGATGGGCTAATTTTATTGCTTGTTGCCTTTGAAAGGCTCAAACTACTTCTACAACATGCAATGCACTCCCTTTTCCCTAGTCATTTCGCAAAATAGGACTGAGTAGAACAACTTCATTAGCTTCCAAGAATAGGAATATCTGCCCCTTATTAATTTCTTGTGAGAAATTAGAGCACCCTTCCTTCAGGGACTGGTAAGCTTTGTTTCTAATGATAGCTATTGTCTGCAAAGATATGAGAACTAAGATTATTTTTTTTGTAATCCAGGCTAATGATGTCACTATTTTACCTAGCAAACATTGTCTATCTTTTTGTTTCCTTCCCACAATACATTTCAAGTAGGAAAATGCTATTTTATCTCAAAAGCTGTTATACTCTTTCACCATTCTGTGCTTACTGTGGCTCACCTTGAAAGTTTAAAAAATTGCTGCAGCAGCAGCTGAAAAAGAACCAAGACCTGCTGTAAGTGTCTATCGTGATGTAAAATGAAACATCAGTTGGAAGCTGCCTATTTCTCTCTTTTGCGTGAAGATTCTTAAGCTAGAACATATAAATACTGTTCCACATCTTTAGATGCTCCCAGCTAGCTCTACCTGTGAACTACCTCCTGGTAGCACTTTCCCTTCCATAAAATTAAAAGACTGCAGATTTACTTTATAAAGGTAGAGGCACATGAGGATGCAGCAATGAACTGCAGCAGGTTTCAGATTTCAAATAGTTGTCAATATAACTTTTCTTTCTATATACGATTTCTCTTTATGGAGCTACCCATGACAAAATTTTCCATAAATAATTGCCTGAAGAAGGAATAAAAATTCTTGCTGTGTTAGGATTCAGCAAAATGCTATGTGAAAATTACGTGGAGATCACTTCAGTGCAATTGTTTCTTCACTTATTAGGTGGCTTTAAAAAGTCACCTAAAGATCAAGAGCTGAACGAAGTACGGTTTGAAAGTTGAAGTGAATAAAGCAGTCACCTATATTACTGCCTTTATTTGCCTTTGGGAATGGAGAACAGGTCTTCTTAGCTGTAGAGTGCTACTGTTCTGAGCCCTGAGATATGTGGTGAGAGGACAAATGGGCTGAACTTGGTTTGGAAGTGGTTCATCACACAGCTTCTGGCTGTTACATACTCTCTTCTAAAAATGGTTTGCAGCCTGTATTTGTTGTTATGCAAGTAGAAGTATCTGACTCTCAAAAGAATTTTTTAAGTTGTTCCCTAAACATGAAGTCAGAGGGCCTCCATTAGGGATGTCTACTCTACTAAATACTTAGTTCCTTATGCTGTGGAGCAGTTGGGAAGCACGAAAGATCTTTCCTGTCTTCTGCTTAGAGTTCTATGAACTGTTCAAGACTTAAAACTTATGAAAATTAGTGTAGGTATGGTAGGTATTAGGTAGGTATTATTTGTTATATGGCAGGTAGGTATGAGGCTGGTATCCATCCGCCTGTACAGGTCTCTAGCATCAGGATGGAGAAGTGGTCTCACAATGCCATGGTGATACCGAGCTGCAGAATCCTTAAGAAGCCCAAACAAGATCACCTCCAAAGCAATTTAACTATCAAAGCCTCTCTTTCAGAGACTCAGTCAGAACTTCCTCATTGAAAGCTCTTAAAGGATATGAGAACATTTTTCACCTTCAGCTTTCTTGCCTTTGGGCTTAGCTTTCTGTATCTCTCCTTCAAAAGGTAACACGTTGCATTTAAACAAGCAGACTGTTGCCAAAATGAAAGACAAGGTGATAAGCAAAGTGTGATCACCCTAAAGTAAACAAGTGGATCTGATTTAGCAGTTATTCTGATTGTATAACACCTCATTAGGAAAAAACAAACCCTCAAAAATTGAGAAACCATTTTTTTTTTTCCTTTAAAATCTTTCTTCATCTATCCCTTTAAGATAAGTGATCATACTTCTGCTTTAGAAAGCCTTGAACAACAGGTCAAAAAACACCAGGTGGTTGGGTTTGCTTTTGTTCTAGTCTGTGTTTAAGATTTGGAGTGTTTTGAACAAATCGAGTGATCATTAGAGCTGTTTTCTTTGCGTGTCACTCTAAAAGACTGGCTGAGAGTGCTGTGAAATGCAGGTGCCAGCTGAAAATTAATGAATTATAAGGATTGGCAGTGATGGCTCGTAAAGTGTAATTTGCTGGTTATAGCTATGTTAATCTACTTCGTTGCAGCTTGCTTTCTCTAAAATGCATTTTCTTGCATTGTTTCTTTTGCAAAGAAGGTTCCTCTCAACAGAGTAATACTTCCTTAATTTTCTTTGGAAGGGGCCTGCTTCTCTAATGCAAAAGTAGCTGTTGTCTTGAAGGAAAAGGTTATATAAAGCAGATGAGAAACTTTCTTATGTCAGTAATGTACATTTTCAGCATCATAGATGATTTTCTTGTATAAAAGTAAAACTGGAATCATTTTCCTGACAGTATCTGAATTGTACAAGGCTGATCAAATCTGGAGCTTTTTGTATTTGTCTTTCCTATCATCACCTTGAGAAAGCTAATGGGTACCAATATCGTATGCTGAGAATAATTGTAAAAAAATAAAAACAAAAAAAGAGAAAAGTTTGATAGTTTGCTTTTATGTTGTAAAAGATGTCCAAAAATGTTACGTTGTAAAGGAGTCCATTCAGTTGGAGCTGTGTCAATGCACTGCAGTCATTAGAGAGGGGCACAACTGGGATTGCTTGAAGTATACTCTGAACCAGCCTCTGGTTCTCAGAGTACTCTCAGACTTGTGCCTATGTAAGGATGTCTAAGTTTTGTTTGAAAAGGTGCAGAGATACTGGAACGTTTTGAGGGCTTTACAGGCAGATTCTTAAGTACACCGTGACATAGAAATCGTGACCTCTTCATTATTCTCTCTCCCTCAGTGCTTTAAATGAATAGACACATTGCTTTTCTGAAGGCTTAGAAGTAGTAGCATCAGTTCTCAGAATTCAGCCCTGTCAGACAGTCGCTGGCTGAATTTTTCACTCAAATCAACATCATGCTTGTAATAAGCAGAAGTGAAACATGACATTTGTTGGAGGCAGGAAGAACTTGACATATTCAATTTGTGATAAAAATGAACTGTTTGTTTACAAAGAAAACTAACGGTATTTGGAGGAGATTGATGTGGCTGTATTTTCTGAAGGCTATAATAAGTTATTTTAAATTTCCATATACTCAAGGGTAGACAGAAAAGTCAACAGTATCTGTAAAACACAAACACTGAGAACTTGTAGAAGATACGCACGATTCTTCTGCTTTCATTGCACGCTGTTCTCTGGGATTTTACAAGTGCAAAGAAAACAGGTTAAAAAATGGAAGACTGAGTGTGGGTAGCTGGGAAAATAATTAAAAATATTTGATAACATGCTGTAACTATTATTAATGATTATTCAAAGCTAAATATTTGCATTTTATTTCAAAATGAATAAATGCTATTGTCTGTGAGCAGATGTTTTTATTTCTTTTTAACAAGGTAGAGGATATTAGGACACTGTTCACTGTTGTTTTCAAACTGAATAAATAGTAGTCAGAAATGTTTTCAGAATTTCGAGGCTGTGGATTTTTTCCTTTTTTTCCTTAGTTTACCTTAGCTTCCAAGCGCATTATCTCACTTGGTGCTTAGGATCTATGATAATGATGATTTTGTTTTTTGCTTGGAGTTTTAGCTGTCACGCATCATAGTAGATGGAAGTCATTTGTCAGCGAAGCATAAGAACATAAGAACCGTGTTGACCACTTAAAGATGATCAGAGACAGTTAATTTCATTTTAGCTTCTTCTCACTTTCTATTAATAGCTGTAGCAAATCTCCTAACAAAGGCTGGTGATGGCAGAACATTACAATAGTTTGGAAGCACCCTGAGACTTTGGATCCTATAAATCTCTCAAGAGTTTCCTTTTCATATTTGATTCCTTCCTATCCATGGAAAATGTTGAAATACTTTAATGGACACTTACTGCTTTCAGTAGTTTTCAAAGGTTTTAGCAGCAAAATTCTTTGGATGGATTTGATCAACTGACTGTACTGCTTTGAGATGAAGGTGTTATTCATATCTTTTATGATATCTTATTGACCTAAGGCATTTATCTAATTACTTTGAACTATTTTTTCCTCTTTCACCATCAGTTTGGACTGTGAGTTCTTTGATGCTGGAACTATCTGTATCAGAGTGCCCTATATGTTTGTACAATGCCTAGCACAAAGAGGCTATTATATGATTATTTAGGCATGACTCTGGTGCAGATAATAATAATAACAGAGGCTCAGCAGGCTTGCCAAGAAAGCGCGAAGCTGTCAGCATATTCTTTTTAGCAACTGCTAGGAAACATCGTACACTCTCAGAAAGTTTAAATCAATTAAGGTATGGTAGAAAGTTTTGAGGAATTATGCCATTGTTCTTCTTTAATTGTGATACAAAAATTTTCTGTTAGGAAGAATAAGTTTCCAGTAACTTATGAATGGGAAAAAACTTCAGTTTGGGTTGCCAAAGAAAGGCTCTCAACTTTATACAGTCATATAAAGAAAAGGAAAAGAAAATCCAGAGACAGGAGACCACTCTGCTGCACAGTCTTTCAGTAACGTTAGTGCCAGACTTCCCTACCTCACAGTGCCAAATGGGCACTTACTGTAATCGTCCACTTTTCTAGTGTTGCACAGTCAAAAAACAACAACAACAACAACAAAAGCCTGGAAATGAGTGGAAAGTGTTCATTTATCTCTGGGGAAGGCTGATGCCAACATTTGAAAGGAGGATAAGGTGAACGCAAGTCTAAGGGAAAAAAAAGTAGAGGGCAGTATAAAAGAGAGGGAAAGAAGAAAATGGAAAAAAAAAACAAAAACAAAAACAAAAAACAGAGGAAAAGAAGCAGGGAGTGCAACAACGTATGAGAAAGAGATAATAGAAAAGATTTACTTTGGAAGTAATACTTAAAGTCAGAGGTTTGCCATCAGTTCCTGCTGTGCATAAACAATTGCATCTTTTCTCAGACTTACATTCGGTTCTGAGTATTCAGATACTCTGTCAAGGAGGCACAGCTCTCCTTGACAGAACTTCCCAATGAGTTATATTGCATGTCCTAAACAACAGACTTTCTTTTTCATGCAGTGACTGTCTTTATGGTGCTTTACAAGGTACCAGTTTTGAGGATCAAGAGAAAAGAGGAAAAAGATAAAATGCAAGTAGATGAAGAACATATTCCTGAACAACAATGTGAGGGCTGCATAATTGCTCTGTGGCACATGGTTACCTCAGGAAACAGCTGCTTAGAGTGTAACTAAATAGAATGTGTGGTGGGGAAGCATGTAATCTTCTAATACAACAGGTGAAAGCCTTATAGAAAAATATCTCAGACCTTGTCTGCACTTCATCCATTAGGCCTAGCAGTTGCACGGGAGGAGACAGAAATGTGAGCATGCAGAAACAATCTGGAAGCCGTTCTCTTAGTCTGCTTGGCATTAAATTTGCTCATTAGTCATCAGGGATGTAGGATTCCTCCTGAGTGACCTCCATCACATACGTACATACACACATACATGCATACATACAACACCCCTGTATGTGGATGAGGCACACTTTTTTTTTTTTTTTGAGAAGATCAAGTGGTAAAGAACTACATTGATGCTCAAAGTAAGGGCAAAACTATAAAATAAATATATGTATGCATATTTATTTATGTTTACAAACAATTCTTGGTATTTTGTTTGCATTTTGTTGGAGGAAAAAAAATCTCCACCAGGAAAGACAAAAAATATTCCTTTTCTTCTAATCAATTTTCACTTGTTTCCATAAATTCGAAGATTTTAATGAAAGAATATAGTTTCTGAGGGGGAAAAAAAAAGGTATTTTGTCAAATGACAACTTTCTGTGTAAGACTAAAGGCTTTTGATCTGATTTGAATGATCAAATTAATAAATCATTGGGAATTTGTTTGTCAGGCACAGCCACACACGCGCACACACATACACACCTGTATCCTCCCTCTACTTTCTCTACTGTGAATTGTGCACTGAATGTATGCCAGAATGTTTCCAGTTTTAAGTGTTGGGTGATTTGCTGCTATTTATTTTTTTGGAGAGAAAAACTTTATTTTTGGAGTGGAAAACTTCACAGAGCTGTCATAAGGGAAAAGCAGCAAAGATGTGTCATATAAATTGCTACGGAAATGTTCGAATTTGGCGGCAACCTCAACTCTAATGAAAAAGGTCACATCTTAGATGGGATCATTAGCTCAACAGTAGGACTTGTTAGTTTACAGAATTAGTAAGCTTCTCTATAAGCACCATTTTCAAGTGTTAAAGGCTAAACTCTTCTTTTGGTAGAAAGAAAGGCCAAATACAGTGTATCCAGAACATATTTGCGTTTGCCTCAAATTTATCTATTTTTTTTAATGTTATGGAAACAATCAACACTGTTCATCAGTGGGAGTTCCAATTTGCTGCAAAGCATGTAACACAAGGTGAGGAGGAGGAAATGGTGCAAAGTAGATCATTTGGAATGCCATTCACTTCCACGGTAGTCTGTGTTCCTAAGTTAGGCTATTCTTTTTTTTTTTTTTTAAGATCACAGTCTCATATGCAGTCGATCTCTTGGATTATCTGTGTCGTACCTCTTGCTGCTCCATTGCATTACCCTTCCTTTTATGAAATTTCTGTTCAGCAATCACTTTATTATGGTACTTTATTCCTTTCTGAAATCGAAGTTTCAATTATGTGCAAATAGCTGGTATTTAAAAAGTAAAGGGGAGAAGGGACTGGAAAGATCTTCAGTTGTTAGGTTTTCTGCCACTGTTCTATTTGACAAGGGAAGCCTTTACAGATGATTGAAATAGTTCACTTTGTGTGGGAAATTTATAATATTCCTGTTGCTTTCTGCATGTAGATGACAAGCTGCTGCCAGCTGTACAGTATTCACTGCAGCTTCAGGGACATTAGTGATTTCCATCCATTTAGATTGGTCCAAATCACTGAACTATTCCCATCTCCAGCATTTGTAGTGCCCTTATCACAACATAGTTGCCGAAGGCTTTGTGAATTACAAGCTGTTTCTGTTGTTTATCGATGGACTGATATTTGGGAAAGGACCAAAGCAATGATAAAAAAAAAATGTACAATTCATTTTTTTTCCCTTCCTTCCTTTCTTCCTTCCTTCCTTTACTATTCTCATTCTCTCTCTCTCTTATTTTCCCTCATCTATCTCCTGATTTTTTTTTCTTCTTTTTTACCTTGTTTTTTTTCCTTTCCTTTACTGGGGATGAAGTTATGGGGATAAGGGGACAAAGCTCCATTTATAAATGTGAGACCTCTGGGAGAAGGAGTTGAAGTAATTGAATCGGATTAGACAAACCAGCAGAACAGTCACATTCCGTGAGGTTTTTCCAGTATTCAGTAGATGAATAGTAATTATTTAAGGATTAGTGCAAGTCTAAGATGTAGTCCACTCTGAATACTCTTCGTCATATATAAACAAAAGCAAGATGTAATATATGCCATTTAAGCTTCTTTTTATCTATAATAGATTTCTTTTATAGCTGCAGTAACTTGAAGAAATCCTGCATGGTGAGTAAGCACTCTTACTATTTTTCAATAAAGACTTACATCCTGTAAGGAGACTCTAAAGAGAGCTTAGTTAAAGATACTCTAGCTTAAATTATGTCCAGACCTCTTTTTGTGTCTTTTTTTTTAAGCGTATCAGAGGAAAGAGAGTTTCAAGTTTAGGTTTTTTTAAATTACTTTTGGTATCCTTTTTTTTAAAAATTTTTTTCTTTGTGGTTTGTGAGGACATTCAGCTTCACAGTTACACTTGCTACTGGCCACGTTTTTAAAAGTGACTTGCAAAGCTAAAATAGTCTTGATTTACATTCTTTTTTTTCTTAGTTAACTGTATGTCCAGTGACCACATAAGAACATTTGCCCAGAGTAGTTCTTGATAGTCCTTTAAATAAAATCTGATTTTTTTTTTTATTATTTTTTTATTATTATTTTTTTTTAATTATTACTTTGGCATAAATATACTGGTGTGCTGTAAAGATTACTTTGGGTGAACTATTTCATCCTATCAAAAGTAACAGAAGAATACTGACTTGCAAAAAACTGTACTTCACAGTTGATTTTGTGGAGAAACGTGAAGTACTATAATGATAGATGAATAAAGATGATGTTATGGTTGTGATTCCTTGCTCCAACTTCATTTTGGAAAGTACTGGAATTGTTCACGCTTGGATTGCTTCCATTCCCAAATGGCCTCTGCTTTTTTCTATTTTCCACGTACTTGATTTAATAAAACTCTTGTGATTTTGATTTCCCTCTCCTCTCTGTATCATAAGATAAATAAAATAAGGATTAAATCAAGCAGGTGACCACATCATAGATTTACTGAAAGTAACAAGCTTTTACTACGTAAGCATGAGCAAAACAGTTTTAATGCCTGAAAATTAATTCATAAACTGCTCCTGTAAAATTCTGGTCTTCTACCCTTTCTTTGCCCTGTCGTTGGGAGTGTTTCAGGTGAGTTTTATTCACTTTGAGCTAGACAACCTTGATGGCTCTCGCTATTGCCTGTAATTGTTCAGCGGGTTTGAATTCACTCAAACCTATGAATTTTCTCTAATTGTGCTGCTTTCAAGGCTAGTGACTAGTTAATGTTATGGACCCTATGGAGTTGCAGTTGGAATGGACATTGGGCTAAGTTTGAGTAGGCAGGAAACAAAACAAATATTAGAAGGTTAGAAGGCAGAGCCAGAGACAAAGGAGTGGTAGGCTGAGGAGTGGCAATAGCCCTCAGGAAATACTGAGCAGCCATGGAAAACAAGTGAATCTTTTATATTGCAATTGATTGACCATCTATCAACCAAGATCACCTATCAGTTCATGGCCTCTGAATAGATGGAATATGACTTGATGTTTGATTGTGACAGGTCAGCTTCATTGCATAGTAGAATCTGGTGATATTTAACAGGGATATCACGTCACGTAGTTACACAACAAAATTTGTTTCCCAATAATTGGATGTTATCAATAATGACCAAAATACTGCTATTCTTTTTCTCTATAAAGAATGTTATTGTTTTCTTTGGTTACATGGACTATTTCCAGCTGCTCAGACAAGCCTTAATAGTAATGTTTATCTTGTCTATTCATTGGGCCAATTAAACCATTGCCAAAGGAAATATGTGACTTTTTTTTAATATTAAATAATAATTACAGAATTTTTAAATAGCAATATTTTTTTTTTCTTCATAAGTGCATGTTTCTCAGTATTTTACATAAAAGTAAACATTTCTCTTTTCCCCATATTGCTTCTTGAAAATGCTTAGTTTTAACAGTTGAATGCAATCATGAGCAAAAGCCTCTGAATTATCCAGCTACTAACATTGATTTCAGTTCTGGAGTAATGCAAATCAAACCACTGTTCTGTACATGAATAAAATGCCTGTGGTATATCCAACACTCTCACAGAATGGCTGGAAGGGATATTTTAAGATCATCTAGTTCAACCCCTTTTATTAAACATATTTTCTAAAGAGGCCTGGAAAATGTAGTGAAGACATAGAAGCGTAGAATCACCAAGGTTGGAAAAGACTTCCAAGATCACCCAGTCCAGTGATCTACTTAACACCATTATTTCTCACTAAACCACATCCCTCAGTACAACATCTAAATGTTTCACAAATTCCTCCAGCATCAGTGACTGCACCACCTCTCTGGGCAGCCCATTCCAGCACCTGACCACTCTCTTGGAGATGTATTTTCTAATGTTCAACTTGAATCTCCCCTAGCACTTCTTGAGGCCATTCCCTCTAGTCCTATTCCTAGTTAGATGGGAGAAAAGGCTGAGTAAGATTCAGGATCTTTGTGTTTGTGGAATAGATGGAGATTGTAACTTTGAATTAGTTTTGAGATATACTTCTGTTAGACCAAGTAGTGGAACATAAGGAAATAGACAAACACTTCAAGTATGGAAATTCTTTTTCCATCTTAAAGCAGGTGATGCAGGCTCAAATTTCAACAAAAAAGTCAGAAGGTACTGTGGAGTAGAGGGGATCTTATGATGAAGAAAAGGTAAGTTATTCTGCCTAGGAATCATAGTACTTTACAAGCCTGTGAGGACCAAATGTGTTAATAGAGTGGGATGATAAACAGTGTTGTCTTTCTACAAGGAAATTAGCAAGGGCAATAGGCCAACTCCTGACACATCGGGAAGGATGCTAAATTCAAGATCTGTTGAGCTTTCAATAAGCTGTAGGGAACATCTGTGTTTGTTGATAGACTGATAACTCAAATAAGATTTGACTTCTTATGTTAGTTTAAAAAAAAAAAAAAAAAGAAAGAAAAAAGCTGAAATAAACAACATACTGAACAAAAAGGATTCGCCCAGAAAATAATTTTCAGCATTGCGAGCAGAAGTGCAACTGCTACTACCTCTATAGTGATAAGATTTGCTACTGTTGTTATGCAGTCAGAAAAGGTATTTACTTAGACTGAAGCCAGGGTAATTGCTTGTCTAGGTAGTAGAACAGGGTGCTGCCCAATATGTTCCATTAGTTACATGAAAAATATTAACACAGTGTTACAACCTTTCATTTGTGATCTCTGGTGCCACTTCTGATGAGAGAAGGTCTAAAAGCATGAAAACTTTCCACCAACTTTGCTTTCATCAGGAGATGTTTCTACTGTCTGTGTGCATCAGACTTCTGCTATAATTGGCCCTACCAATTTTGTTCACACTTCAGCTGTGCAGAATATGTAGCACACAAGTAACAGGCTGTCTTGCGTTGATAACAAGCTTTTTAATAAATCACTCATCCTTCCTATAATAATATGACTTTCTGCTGTGTTTTCTTTTCAAAAGTAAAGAGAAAAATAATTCTGCCACCTGTATTGTCATTTTCTTGTCTGTTTCATTTTCGTTCTTTTGTGGCATGACATGATGCAACATAACAATAAGACAGAAAAACTGCCTTTTTTTTTTTTTTTTTTTTTTTGCTTTCTATCTGGCACGCTACTGTTGTTATAGAAGACCAAAGAGGGATGGATTAATGGAAAACAGGAAAAAAGGAGCAATGGTGTGCAAAGGGGAGCAGAGAGTGGTAAAGAAACATATAAAACAATTATAGGTTTAAAAATAAAAAAAAATGAAGCTGCTTGAATGTTAAACAGTATCTTATAACTCTCAAACATGCTGCATCATGTAGCTTTTTCTTTTTCTTTTTTTTTTTTTTTTTTTGTAGTTATGAATGAGCTGTTAAAAATATTTTAAGTTCTAAGGAATTCCCACTGTTTACTTAATTTTTAAATGTTAGTGCTTAAAATACTGTAGGAGGGGAGATTGTGATTGGATATAAGGAAATTTTTTTAAAAGTAAGGGTGATGAGGAACTGGAACCCAGAGATGTGGTGGACACCCCATCTGTGGAGACGTTCAAGGACAAGCTGCATAGGGTTCTGAGCAACCTTGATCAAGCTGTAAGTTTCCCTGTTCACAGCAGGGAATTTGAAATAGATGACCTTCAAGGGTCTCATGCAACTCAGATAGTTCTATGATTTGATTATTTTAAGAAGATAGCGTTGCCTTTGCAGTGCAGTAACGCCAGGCTTCATTACCAGTTTGAGCACTGTGAAACACTGCCAGTATTAGCTGAACTGTCCTGCCACACTGTATAGTGTGGATTTAGTGCGTTCTGATTTCCATGTGTTAGAGTTCACGAAAAATGGACTGCATAGGCAACATTATCCTAGCAGCAATGCTGGGAAAACTGGGTGGGTCACGTCTGCTGATGCGTATTTTTAGGAGTGTGGAATACAGGCTCTTGTTCATCGCTGGCAAAAATGCATAGCTAATGGCAGTGGCTGTGTTGAAAAATATTCCTTTGTAGCTGAGAGTTTGCACTGTCAAGAAGTGTTATTGTGCTCTTTGTATTTGTTGTAGTCTCTATGGAAATAAACAAGAGGTGTTACTGTTGCTGTGACCAATGTATAATTCCACAGTCTGTACTTAGCCTTCTGTAATCAGAAAAACATCACTATATTTTCTACTCTGTATTTTTTTTTAATACTGAAATGTTTATATGGAAGAAAAATCGTTCTCCAGTTGCATCACATAAGCATCAGAATAACCAGATGAGGAAAGATTTCAAAGTTCATATTGATACAGTTGGCATTATCTTGAGGCTAAGAACTGTATTTTCAAAGACAGATTAGGTAGGCAGTGGGATATTGAACATCTTAAAAGCATGTAAATTCAGTAACAGAGGGTCTAAAAAAAATTCTCCTGGGCATTATTTACTTGCTTAAAGAGCAACTGAAAGTCAAGATTTGGAACATATGGGCTCTGTATATATCCTTTATCTCTTCCATTCCAACTACTACTCCACTCTCTTAGTGGCTAAGGTATTACACAAAGAGCTTGGAATTTTATATGAAAAAATCAGTAAGACTTTTTCACTGCAGTTTGAAGAATAATGCATCCATGATACAAGATGCGATGCAAGCCTACTAGTGAAGAATTTGATTGCATTTGGTATGTAAGGATCCATTCTAACTATCCTACAGTGCAGTTTATAACTAAATCAGTATTAGTTAATCTGATATTTCAGAAAATGTTAATAAAACAATACTGGTATTGCCTTATTGAATACAATTTTACTTCAGCTATAGTGATGAACAGAAAGTTTCAGGAGCTGTATAGTTTTAGTAACTGAAATCCATGACAAGACACAGCACATGGGACCTCCTCTTGCTCTCCAGTTTCTGTTTAGACTATACATTATGATTAAGTAACAAAGTTTTACAAACTAGACTGAATGCTTTTCTGGTAACAAGGAACACCCAGCAAATTCCTTCAGAAATTCTAATTGAAGTAACTGAAACATCAAAACCTCCTTTACCAGTCTTTGTAGATCTCAAGTTCTTCAAATTTAGTTTTTTTGTTTGTTTGTTTCTTATTCCAAGATCTTCTTATTTTATCTGTTGGACTCCAAATAATCTCCAAGGAAGAGGCATTAGTAGCCAGGGAAGGACTTGCCTAGGGATGAGGTACATAACTACTAAAATATTAAAAGGTTGAACACATTCATCTGTTGAGTGGTAGCATTGACTGAGAATAGAGTCAAAGTTATTGCCATCTAAACTGACGTTTATCTTCTTTGTATAAACACATTGTATAGTAAGTCCTGTTGTAGCAGCATCTTTCCATTGTTCACCATGTGTGCACCTCAGCTGGTCTTGCTGTCTCTAAGTATATCTGTATCTTTCCCAATTAAAATTTTCATCACTCCTCTGAAGAAGATTATTGCTGACTTTCTTTCTTCATATGAAAAAGGATGTTAAAGCCTTCTTTCATTTTATTTCAAATGAAAATAATCATTTTTTTCTTGTCTGACAGAGAAGTTCAGCCCCTGAATCTATATAAAAGAACAGTGACAACAAAGAACTCTGAATCTGGTGATAAGACTACTTTGGAAAAGATTGTTTTATTCCTATAGTAGTACCTTGATTAGATACTCCTTTTTAGGTAGGTCTTATGAATCCAGCTCCAAAGTACATGAAGTGTGGTTCTAGATTTGCTGTTTTCAGCACCCTCTGCTTTTCTAGATGGAGTACTGTTGAACACACTGAATTTCATATGAAAAAGTTGAAGACACCCTTATTCTTCTTAATTATAATTATTTTAGTCTGCACACCTTAAAAAAAAAATAAATCACTGATATTGAATAACCTTAATAAGAAGTGATCTTTATGAGTGAGAAAACAGTGTTAAAGATTCTTAGATATAAAACCTATACTTCAAATTGACTGGCATCAAATCATGGTGAACTGTTGCTCTTTAAGAAATACATTACCCTCAACAGTAATGACATTAATGAATGATAGGATAAGACTCTAATATTTAGTTAGGTTGCAACAACAAAGCACTTTTGGGAAACTTTTACTGGATGGACAAAAGCTAATAGTATCTGTTGATTTCACAGCTATTTCATTCTCCAGTTGCCAACAAGTCGTAAATTGGTGCTAGAATTACAATTCTGACATACCATTAATCAGAGGATAAATACAAAACAGCTTGATGAACCTTGGAATAAGAAACACAATTCCAAATAAAAAGTCATCCCATATGTGTCATTTCTTGATAGGACTTTATATAATTCAGCAAATTGTATCATAAATTTTGGAAAGAGGGACAGTGGAGCTGTCAACTTAATTTTTTTTAAATGGAAAAGCTCAAAAGATAGTATTAGTTCCATGTCACACAGCATAATCTTACTTTTTCTGCTTTTATATGGATTTAAATTTTTTTTTTCAGTGATGTCTAATCATATGAGGGTAGATATGCACCTAATTTGACACTTAAAAGTTTCGGTATTTCACATTTCTGTTTTGATCTAGCTGTCCAAT
Source organism: Centrocercus urophasianus (assembly GCF_019232065.1). Lineage (NCBI taxonomy): Eukaryota > Metazoa > Chordata > Aves > Galliformes > Phasianidae > Centrocercus > Centrocercus urophasianus. Next base: position 3,827,248 of record NW_024884822.1, on the reverse strand, counting down.
CAGTCTTTCTTCTTTCAATCTTCATGGTCCTTCTTTTGTTCAGCCAGCTTCAGTCAGCATATTAATGGGATGATGACAGTAATGAATTTGGACTTAAGAAGACAAATAACTCTGCTCTGAGAATTGTGTTTTTATTCACCCTTTTCCCCATCTCTTATCATTTGCCCTTCTATAATGTTAGCAATAGGGAGACATCACTTAACTACACCGTCTGCTACTGAATAAAAAACGCCAGGTAATATAGCAACGTGGAACTTACTGAACAAGAGCATAGTGCATTTTAAGAACAGAGGGACACTCCATGAACTGTCCTTTCACTTTGATCTTTCTGTAGATCAAAAGTAATGGACATAACAAAAGCAGTGCAGTTCAAAATGGCAATGTAAAACTTTTTGATCTCCTCCATTACTTTCCTCCTTCCTCTTTTTCCTTCCTAGTACTCACAGATTTCCACTACAGATTTAACTACAGATCTGGAGTGACTGTTCTGCGTTTCAGGTGGGAGAGGAGGGAGTGCACCAATTGAGAGAATGCAGACAGAATCCTCGTATTTTCCTCATACTGTGTGAAATAGCCTGCTCAGGCAGCACAGCTGAACTCTGGCAAGTGTAGGAAGGGACGTGGAGGAAGCAGAGTCTCAACAGACTGGAATACTGGTCAGTAAGAGAATACTGTGGTGGACAAGAGTTTGACAGTAGGTACTGCAGTAACAATAGCTTCATCTTCAACTTTTTCCTATTGAGTTTCTTCTACAAATACATTATGTTATGTGCACTTGAATTGCAGTACTGTCTTTGTAAGAGTTTAGTCATCATTTAGGGTGAGGTAATGTCCTTCAGTTGCACCAGAGGAGGTTTAGATTGGATATTAGGAAAAAATTATTATCAGAAAGAGTGATGAGGTGCTGAAACAGGCTGCCCAGGGAGGTGGTGGTGTCACTATCCCTGGTTTTCAAGAAAAGGGTAGATGTGGCACTGAGGGACATGGTTTAGTGGGCGTATGGTTTAGGATGATGGGTTGATGACTGGACTAGGTGATCTTAAAGGTCTTTTCAAACTATAATGATTCTATGATTTTATTCTTATCGGTTCCCTGCTTGAAATAAGTCCTTTGCATGTCCCTGGCCTACAGGAGGATGAGAAACAGCAAGTACTGTGTCTGGCTTTGAGTTACACGTGTACAGATTGTCCAGGCAGCAATACTATTTTATGCTTTAGCAAGTAGCCTTTCTTTTAATGGATTCCCATTTTTTTTGGAGGAAGGAAAGTAAGTATTATTAGCCTAAAAAAATAATGACTTTAGGGAAAACAAACCAATAAATCTGAAGATTTGACAGATAAAGTAAGTCAGCAGTTATGTATAACACTTTTTGACCAGGAACAGGTTAACAGGATAATTTTTCATCCTTGAAAGAGTAAGTTACTGATTACATGGAGCTCTTAGAGCTGCATATTAATTGCACATATATATATTTATATTAACAGTAGTTGTGATGTAGTACAGTGTTGAGATCAATTCTCAAGCAGTATCTTAATTGCCGATTGATGCTGTCTGGTGTCAGGTGGTTGTATGAACATGTGTATGTTATCACCAGCATGCTAAATCCCATAAAAGAAATGCTATGACATATTCTTTTCTTTCCATTCTAATTGCTGTGATAGCGCTGGTAATAGAGGGAGTGGATATTGCAGTCTGTCTTGAATGTGTGTCTGTTGTCAGGCTTATCCAGAGTTTCTGATCTTTGTAATGTACTGGTTGGGCCTCTTGTCTGGGATTCTTTTATTCTCTGCTATTTATACATAAGCATGAACTGTACTGTATGGCAGTGTTTAGATCTTTGTGTGTTGTTGAAATAATCCTATAATCCTTTTTGTTTTGTAGCAGTTACATAATGAGGAATAAGTAAAAGCTCTATATGCACTTAAAGCTCTACATGTACTTATGGCTTGCCTTACGGACATGTCAAGTATCTGAAGATCACACTATTTTATCATAAAATCAAGGCATTCCTTAAGTGACAGTTGTTGTAAATTTAAAACAAGTACTTCGAAAGGCTTGTATTCCAGGACAGTGGATATAATAAAAATCCTCTTACCTCTGTGTACCCCTGAAAGATATTCCTTGTTATTAGCTTCAAAGTAATTGGAGCAACAGGTTTGGGACAACCTGTAGAGCAGATAAATGGATTCATTTCAGGCTGACTGGATGTTCACTTTGTGTCTGAGTAACTCTGACATATTGTAAGCATATGTGTGTGGTCTAGAACACTGCCTAAATGTTATAAAGTAATATGTAAGTATTTTTGTTCAGTGGCTTTTTTTTTTTTTTTTTTTTTTTTTTTTAGTTAGTAGAGAAATAATCCCGGAAATTTAAGCATCAGAATAAACTTTTTGGCTGGTCTTTTGTAGACAATTCTATAATATCTTGTATTTCACAAACTAGCTGTGGTTCACAGACACTTGGAAGGGTAAAAGCGCAAGAGCTAGTGAATGCTGTGAATCTTCTCAGTGTATCAGTTCCAGAAAGAGTTACATTAATCAGTGTTGAGCAGATCTGGTGTGAGAATGGCCAAAGCACTCAATTTTCCAATTTGTGATTTAACGAGGGAAAAACTACTGGCTTAAAAAATATATGTTTTTACCTTCTGCATATCAATTCTTTTACTACATCAATGGTTTTTTTTAGTTAATGAACAAAAAAATTAGTTACAGTCTGTCACTAATACACTGCTTATTTTCATAAAGCAGCTACCTATTATCGTGAGAAACGATTTTCACCTAAATCTTTTTTCTTCTTACAGAGAATAGTGTAAATCTTTTTTATATTAAGCCTTAAGTACATGATCCATGAAAACTAATCGAATGACTCAAAACTGTGTGATCAAATTTACCTGATCCCTCCAAAAATCTCAAGATGCTGCATCTTAAATAAATATGCTTATAGTACTGTCTATAATGCAAACTGTAAAATAAATAGGGTAGCTTGTGTGCAAAAACTTGTCTCGCTGGATTAGCAATAACTGCAGTTTGGGTTAATTTACTGAGAAACAAGCTGAATTAATCTTTGTGGATTTGCCATGCATTCAGTTTTAGCATGGTTCAGCTGCTTCTGGAGTCTGAAGTAGTTCATTCAAAATTAACTTTGTGTTGGTGATCTAAGAATATCTACAAACAAAAATGTCAGAGGAGTTTCACAGTTGGTCTTTCCTCAGTCAACTTTGGCTATTCTGTTTACACAAGAAGTTTTGTTTGCTTTTATCAGTTTTTAAATAAAGTCTGTCAGAATAGCATGACTGACCACTGATTAGCATCTTCTCACCAATAAACTGATGAAGAGAGTATGTACTAAAAGTTTCTATTTTGTGGAGACGGATAGGAATGTAAAACTTAAGAATGATAACTGATCATTGTGGAACTAAACATGGATAAATCCATATTGAATGAATCTTTTTCCTGAAAATGATTTTGGAATTTCTTCTAATTGAGTTTTAAATGGTGCCTTAGTTTTGATTTGTTGAGTTGACTACAGTATGGATAGATCAATAAATGTCCTTACCCATACTGTGTGAGAGCTGTACTCCTTTTTTGAGGGAAAGAAAGGTAAGCATCGTTTAATTTTAAAAGAACAGAAATAGCAATAAATACAAGATTGCTCAAGATGAGAAATAGAGTAGGCAATTAAAATTGTGGAATAATTTAGGCTGGACTGATTTCAGCAAGCTTCCAGTCTAACCCTCACTGAGAGGAGGCCTGGCAGCATAGGTTCGGTTGCACAGGGTGCTTGGGTGCTGCTGCAGCAGGGGAGATGGTTTAGACCTCTCATTCTTCTGTCAAGTTGAGAGATGTAAAAAAATAAATGGGGGGGGGTGTGTGTTTGTTTTGTTTTTTTTTTTGGCTTTAAATAAGCAAAGAAACCAGCATTTTGTTTCAGCTATTTATTAATTTGTTTCTATTTTCAATCAAAAAAGTAGAAAAAAGTTTGCTGTAAAAGTGAAGTAAAAAAAGTAAAAGTAAATGCAGAAGATACTGAACGTGCAAGCAACATTCATCAGATTTAGCATTTGCTGTTTTTTCCCCTTTTCTATTGGCCTCTCCAGTGAGTTTTGCTTTTAAGATTCTGGAGGATTAATCCAGCGTATCTCTCTAGCTTTGCCCTCTGTGATCTCACAGGATAAACTTAGAATTAATTCCTCATACCCTTTCTGATGGAGGAGATAAGCCTTTAGATAAAATGTTATTTCAGTTGCTGTCTTATCCGGATGTTTGAGCTGCCAGTTAAATTGTAAATTAAAGGCTCAAAACTCTGGATTATGGACTCCAGCTTCATTATTAATGAAAAATATGCCCTTTTCACAGTTTGTCATTTTTCTGTCTTCCAAAAAACTCTCAGAAATACTGCGAATCTTTTTCACTTTTCCATTTAAACAAAAGAAAGACACAGCGATTCAATCTTCCTTTAGAAGACTAAGTTTCTACCATGAATAATTGATTTGTGCCTATTCTGTCCACTTGAACGACCAACCTGTGGAAATATGAAGTTACTTCCGTAAGTTTCTTCTTGCTTTGGAACAAAGAGACTGGATCAGACTTTCCTCATTATACTTGTCTGCAAAGTTTGTGTCCCAAGTCATAACGTGACAGAAATTTCTCCATCGTCATTAACCTTTGTATACAGCCTGTCAGTTTTCTTACTTCCATTAACTCCTTTTCCCAATTACGCAGTGGATCTTTATCTCAGTTATTTCTTCATACTTTTAAATTAAGCCAGATAAGTGAGTAAATAAAAATTGATCATAGCATTTCAAAGCTATGTTCTTAATTGTGCCCTCCTGTAAATAAGCAGTTCTTTATAGAATGCTCTGCGTATATACAGCTCGATTTCCATGTGAAATCTTTGTGAAGTTCCATTTTGGGTATTAGATGGAAATTTCATTTCAGACGTCTTACTTATTTGTAAGATCCACAAACTATGGGTTGGTTCAGATATAACCTTTAGCTCTTTTTGTGACTGCAGTATTGTGTGGAAAGGTTTATGGAAATAAATAATTTCCTGTTTGAAAGTCTACCTGATAGTATTTGTCATCTTGATAGCTTTTCCTGTTCAGTAGAGGCATGATTGGTAACTAGACCAATTCGGTGGGGTTACAGAGTAATCGGCCAAATAACTGAGAATTATAACAGTTCACTGATGTGTGTATATCTGCTCATTTTATCTCTTTCCAAATGATTAGTTCTTCAAGCTCTGTTCCAGTTTCTCTTTAAAGGCAGTGATTCCTTGAGGCAGAATGCATGCTGACCTTCTGTGATGGGCCGTCTTTTTCTCGGCAGTTCACTCAAGTTGGGCTTTCATGTCAGCTTCTAACCTTCAGCCTCTGAAATTAGCACTGCTACATTATGTTTAGGTACTGTGGTGTATCCCACAGGTGTTCGCATTTTTTATGTACTTGTATGTTAGCTCTTACAACTCTTAGTGTTGTCGTGATTTACTTGAAGAGGGATGTATGTGGTAGTGAGGCTCATTTGTAGATTGGAACTGTTTGAAGTGTTTTAAGACACTCTGGAATGGAAAGCATTATAAAAATGTACATTATTAATAACAGCATAAGTACTTTGTGATAGTGTGTATGGCTTACTGATGAAGGTGGCATGAACTGCATTGTTAGAAAGAGCTCTGGAAAGGATATAAGCCTGACAGGATACAAGCAAAAAAAACCCTCATCTATTGGACATAAGATTTTACAAACTTTCTCTGTTTTTCAGTACAAAATACATGAATGTCTTGCACCAAAGAGAATGTAGTGAGAAAATCTGAAGACTGTTCATTGCAAAAAACAAAAAGTGAGGGCAGTGTTGTCTCCTGGTGTACAAAAAATAGGTATGCTGTAAGTTAGAATACGCAATAGTGATTGCAGGAATGTATCTTGAGCTTCTGTTCAGAGTAGCAGTTAGGGTAAACCAACAGTGCAAGGACTTAAATGGTTTATCTTTGTTGGAAAGAGATATGTGGCAGAGACCTACTTTCTGTCCTTAACTGTGATAAGTTCAGTGTCTCTATTAATTATCCCTCTGTGCTCCTTTATAAAACCAGTCAAGATTACTTACTTACCTTTCTAATGTTCCAAAGCATAATAATGTTTTCATCTTCAGTAGGGACTGAATATAAAATAACAGTATTATATCCTTCTGAGTGGAATGGTAATTTGAATTCATTACTCCCTTGGTGTTAGACACAAACTTATGGCAGCCAATATTCTGTAAACTTGTTCAGTACACTCTTGTTCCCTCACTGCTGCCATGGTAAGTTCCCTCAGACACTTCTGAGGAAGGTGATTCCAATCCTCAGGTTTTATTTTGTTCTTTCCTCCAGTGTTGATAAAAGACTATTTCAAGCTTTCAGTTCATTCATGCAGCTGACTTTCACATAATCAGTAAACCTTTGCAGAACAACCTGTTCAGGTTCCTTTGAATGTGCCAATGAGTATTTCCTTCTGGCATCTATTTAAATAGTAACTGTGGTAGGCTACTGTATTTCCCACTTGCCTGCTATCTTAAAATTTTCTTCTCTCTATTCCTTAATATTAAAAGCAGATGAAAGGAATCAAGTAGGAAAAAATACGTTTTATTGTGACCTCACTCTCTCAGATGACAAGCCACTTTCATGTCTTCCTTCCTGTTGGTGAACGTATCTTACAAAGTGGCCAAAAATAATCCTGAGTGAGAATTCTACTTCCCCTCCCTTCCCCCCCCTGCCATGGTTTAGTGGTAGATGAAGTCCAAATTCTGTTCTGTAGATAATAATGAAATTATGTTTAGAATGTCTACTGTTTAGAATTTATCCTAAGTTATTATTTGTTTAATGTTCTCAGAATTAGAGCAAGATACTCTGATCGGAAAAGAAGGGCTAATGAGAATTAGACTCACAGAATTGAGGGGGGAAGGGGGGACAGGGGGTCGAAGGGACATTTAGGAGAGAAGTACAAACTTTTGAGTATTTTTCATTACACTCTTCCCAAGATCCTTGACTTTCCATAAAAATAAATCCTTCCTCAGTAAAAGCAATTTGAATCTATATCAAGAATCTTTACAAGACACAGCAAGCAGTGTCCACACTGTTTTTGATTTTTTTTTTTTTTTCATTTTAAGATTTCATGTCACCTGTAGCAGACAGCAGCATTCAACCTTTTTTTTTCTTATCTCGTTTTTCTGGTTTTGTTCCAGTAGCTGTAATTTACACAACAAGGGAGGTATCTTGTTTATTTTACTTACCACCAAGATAGGAAGAAACTTTGTGATCCGAATGTATCTAATAGTGAGATGCCTTGGGTCTGTTGCCAGAGTTTTTTGTCAAAGATGCTCTTTTTCTTTTAAAGTAAAAATAGGTAGAACTATTAAAAAAAAAATGGCATTGTGCATCCTTAGGGGGATATGTGACTTGCTTCAAAATGGACAAAACCAATATGCTTAAGACTTATGCTTAAGAATTGTGCAAATTCTTATTTCTGCTCTATTAAAATTGTTGCACTGTGATTAGACAGAAAAGAATGATTTAAGTAGGACTGACAAAGCTGATTAATTAATTAATCCCTTCTGCTATTTTTGTTATTGTCAAAACTGCAGCAGTCATTAGAGATTCAAACTTTGATCACAAGGACGTGTCTATTCATCTAAAAAATGTAGTCCTTAAGATTGTTGGGTAGGATTCTGCTCAAATTGTGTCTTTTAAAGGCTATCCTTGTTAACCACTAACTTGTCCTAATAATCCATTCATTCTGGAGGGACTGGATGAGAGAGGAACTGATTGCTATTGCAGTAAATGTAACTGTCTAGTTTGTAAAGATTAATTTTTAATTTTTAAAAACTGTTTTACTATCTCAAAAGTTAAGTTTCTTATAAGGTTTTTCTTCATTAAACATATTGTTATATTCTGAGGATCAACTTAAGAAATTATATCCAAACATTCTTACTTCCCCCTTCCCTCTCCTAAAGTCAAGTCACCTTTTTCCTATTACAGAAAGCTATACAAGCATATTAATTTCTCTCTCAATAGCCAGAATGATGCATGATGGCACTGTGGCATATTTTATTCCCCTGTTACTGAGACAAATCCATAACATCAGCATGGATGAAGAGAGGGATAGACCCTTAAATTAGCATGCAGAAAGAAGTTCTGTTCCTCTTACTTAAATATGAAATTCAACAAAAGACAGATGGCATTTGTGCCTAACTTATGCACTCCCAAGTTCTCCTAAATATTCTTTGAATGTGATTATACAGAACTGTAAGAAATACCTTTGTTATTCCTCACAAAATCCTTTTCTTGCTCGTGGAAAGTGTGGGAGAATTTTTTTATCATTTTTATCCAAAATAAAGAACCTGTACGTCAAAGGAAACTAGTAAGCAATTTTTGTTTAATTTTAGCATTAGAAAATTAAAACTTGTACTTCAAAAATATAATGACTTCAGAATGAACTTTGGATAAAATCAATTTAAAGACTTCTAATGATTGTAATAGGTTTTGGACCAGGCCTGAAAAAGATAAATTATGAACCTAGCTTCTTTTTCTCCCTTCAGGAATTCAGGAGATCTTGTCATCACAGTGTAAATCTCAAATGAACAGCTTGCTACTGCTTTTATTTATCACCTCCCAAAGTTCATTGTAGTTCTTGGGGGAATCAATTTAATTACGACAGTAAATACTTCTCTAAATTTTTTCAGTCAATGATGAAAAAGTATACAGGCGTAATTACAGTCTGTGCATAGCATGCTTTGTCTCTGATTTACTTGTTTGCCAAAGAGCCATTTTCATGTGCTAATATTGCAGCAGAAATAGTGTCACGTGGCCTCCTTTAATGGCAAGTGTTCAGCACATATCTGAAGTCATTCTGGAGCATACATTCTAAATAAACTCTGCAGTACTTCTAATGCTGAAGAAATACAGAATCTAGGTAGCAAGGTTGGGGCTTTCAAATGTCACCCATCTGCACTGATGAGGATGCGTTATTTATGTCCTCCTTATTAAAGAGGACATAAACAGAAATGGAGGGAAGGAGTGGAGAGAAGGGATGTAAGAGAGATGAATTTTATGGTTCCTGTCTCTTTAAATAAAGCCGCATGATATTTTTAATTTTAATTTTTATTTTTTTGCCTTCACTGATCACATTTCACTGTGAAAAACAAATCACTTTTTTTTTTTTTTTTTTTTTTTTTTTCTTTCCATTGCTTCTACACACACTTGCAGGGATGGCTAAAAGCACTCAGCTGGAAAGGTTTGAATCCAGTTACTCAGAAACATGGAAAAAAGGCATCCGAGTTTTGGGGGAATGCATGATGGGTGGCTCTCGGTAGAACAGTCAGAGGAAGGACTGTGAGTTATATTTTTAAAACATGAAGAGATCACATGAAAGTTGAGCAGGCTGCTTTTATTCTTACTTTAATAATATCAGGGATAACTGAATTTCACTCTTAATTGAAGTTCCCTCCTCTGGGATTTCAAAGAGAGCTTGCCATAGTGGTGTGAATAAATGATTTTCTAACTGTCATATGCCACAGACCACCTTGATTTTGTTACTGCCAGGTCATCCAAAAATGCCGTCTCTTTGGATCAATCCACTGAAAGCACTAGATGTCTATTAATAGATTTATTTTTTTATTTCCATAATGGAATTGGTTTTTGCTGGTGTAAGAAGAGTTTCCTCATGGATCGCCAGCTATTACACTGATAAAATGAAAGCCTAACTAATTTACAGAAAGAAGTACAATAGTACATGAAGATGAGGGCTTTTCAAATTAAAGCCATGATCCAGTCAGCTTATGAACTAGAACACGTTTTCTTAGGCTGTAGCGAGTAAACTGGCTGTCACATCCAAGAGGAAATCTTGGCACCACCCCATCAAATCTCTCATGAATGTCAGAGAGAAAGGCAAGACAAGGCATTTTTTTCTTAACAAATCGTAAGGGTCATTTAATCTGCCACTCCTTGCAAAGCATAGTATGTGTGTGTGTATATATATATATATATATATGCAAATATATTTTGCTCCATTAGTTGAAGTGTAAATTAAATTCTGTTGTATGTGAGTACTTGAAAAGTTTCTTTTTAGGCTTCTGAGGTTCACACTGACAACAGGTCTGTAGTTACAATGTGCAATATATTACAGATTATTGTAATATCATTGTCGAAAACACATCATGGGAATAAGTTCATTTCAATTTAAATTTATTATATTTTAGTCCTGAAAGACTCTTTCCATCAGGAAACATGGAAGTATGCGTCTTTTACAAGAAAGGGAATGTGAAATGGATAAAATAACAATTGCATGCTTTGCCTTGCATCATCCTTTCTGAAAAAAATAATTGACATTTTTAGCAAACCGCTTATCTAAATCCCAGTTTGATCCACTTGGATCAGTTGCCCAGACAGCAATCATGCTGAGGATCATGGATTCTTCATATGAATGCAGGTTTACTACTAGATTGCTTTATAAGTTTGGGAAGTTTGTTTATTAAGAATAAACATTCAGACATGCATGTCTATCCACATGCTGAAGTGCAAACTATCAGAGCTTCATCAGTCACTAACATATGAGGGAATGATGCTTGAATTCTCAGTTGCAGATTTTGTAGCATGTTCAGAAAGTCCAGTTCTGACAAGTTCTAATCATTTCCATTTCCTTTCTTTTTTGATTCCAGTTTCCCCAATGCCTTTTTCAGAACATGTTTTAAAAATAACTGTTGCCACTGTCTGGTTCACAGGAAGTCACTTGTAGATGTTGTAGACTATGTATTAAACAACATCAGTTCTCATTATGGAAGTGTTAGAAATGCAGATCCTTAGAGAGCTGAGTTAGTTGAAATGCTGACTCTTATTTTGTATTTCCTGACAATCCAAACACAAATATGAGTAGTATGGAAAGTTTTGGTAGTAGTGTGTGAATTTATCTTCTTACAATTCTAGAATTTTCCCAAACTATTTTCAACTTCTTATTTTTTTATTATACTCCTCTTATTTGTTAGAGAAATCGTTAGGTTCATAAATAAGCCTAAAAATGTTTTTGTTGATAATGATAGTTTTTATTTATAAAGGCTTGGAAAATACACACTTGATATAAGATTGTAAGAAAGCACAACTGATCAGATTGTTCATTCACTGAGTTGTTTGTATGTTCAGCTCAGAATCATGTCACCTTCTTTTAAACTCCATTGTGACTGTCAGTGGTCTATGAAACACTGCTCTGTATCAATCAAAACAGTGATAGTTTGGCACTGACACAGCTGATCCATATAAATTGTCAAGTTTCATCTTCAAAATACTTTTGGATACTCTGGTACCTTGAGCAGTTTATGACCTACTTTGAGTAACAAATGAAAGCAGCTGGTGCACAAGTTGGTCCACGTGTGGAAAGTCCACAGCATAACAATTTCTCAAAATTTGTCCCTACCGCATCCCTTCCATTACATGGAAATGCCAATTGAAAGAAAGAACATTTGAGTACATAGAATCATAGAATCATAGAATCACCAAGGTTGGAAAAGACCTAAAAGATCACCCAGTCCAACCGAAGTCAAAGTTGGAATGCACTGTGAGTAGGATCATGCAAAGATAAAGGCAGGAGAGGCCAATGACAGTTCTGCTCACTTCTCTGCCAGTTAACCACTTTTCTGCTTTTGTACCCTCAAACTGCCTAGGTGCTGATTTTTCCATGCATTTACAGCATGGCAGCTTTCAGCTTTTTTCCAGGTACCTGGACTATAGACAGAAACCATTTTTCAGTGGAGAGAAATGTTGAATGGAAGCAAAGCCTAATGAGTTACATCCCAGATATGTGTACAGACTGGGAGAACACACTGAGAGCATCCCTGTGGAGAAGGGTTTGATGTTTTTGGTGGACGAAAGTGAGCCAACAGTATGTGCTTGCATCTGAGAAGGCCAACTGTATCCTGAACTGCATTGAAATAAAGGGGGGAGGCTGTCAGCAGGGCGAGGGAGGTGATTGTTACCCTCTAGTGTGCTTGTGAGACTCCATCTGGAATAGTGCATCTAGGCCAGGGGCCCCAAACACATGAAAGATGCAGAGCTGTAGGGGCAGGTCCAGAGGAGGACCACAGAGATGATCAGGGGGCTAGAGTATCTCTCCTGTGAAGAAAGGTGTGGGAATTGGGCATGTTTAGCCTGGAGAAGACACTGTGAAGACCTCATTGTGGTTTTTCAGTAATTAAAGTGAGCTTAGAAGCAGGAGGAGGACCAATTTTTTACATGGTCTGATAGTGATAGGGCAAAGGAGAATGATTTTGACTGAAAAGAGAGAAACTTTAAATTAGATAGGAGGAATTTTCATTGTGAGGGTGGTAAAGCACTAGCACAGGCTGCCCAGAGAAGTTATGGATGTCCCATCCATGGAGGTGTTCAAGGATACATTGGATAGGTTTCTGCACAGCCTGATCTCGTGGCTGAGAACTCTGTGCATAGCAGGGGGCTTGGAATTAGATAGTCATTAAGGTCCCTTCCAACCCAACCATTCTGTGATTCTTCATTACCTAAAAATCTTCTCCTTACTTCTCAACCCTTCTCTTCTCCGACTCATGACTCTAGGCAGTTATTGAAGTTCAGGATAGAGGGCCCACAACAGCACAAACACTGTTTTCTTGCTATTTTGCAACATATTGTCTATATATATAGACAACTTCAGTCTTCAAGCAGGTCAGTCATACTCTATTTAGAACATTCATTTTGAAAAGAGTGTGAATTACCATGCTTTAATAAGGGATGTGTTAATTATAGACTCCATTAAATAAATATTTATAAAATACCTTCTGTGTGGTTTTGCAGACGTTTGTATATGAAATGCTTGGCTAGTGATTGACACATAGATTGACTCATGGAGATTGAAATAGTTCAGGATTTTTCATCTACAAAGTGACATGTGTTAAAAATAAATAAACATACGAGAATTTGTAAGGAATAAGGACTTGTCTTTTTTTTTTTTTCCTGTCTAAATTTGTAAGCTTGTGCTGAGTTTAGCAGTATTTAATAACCTAGAATAGGAATTAATGAACTGTTCTAAACCTTTTAGGTATATCCTGCTGTGCTGCAATGACTGTTTTCCAGAGGGCCTAAGTATGGAGGGGATTTTTTGGTTTGGTGGCTTTTATGGTTTGTTTGTTTTTATTTGTTGTTGTGTGGTTTAGTTTGGCTTGATTTTCTTTTCAGGAATGCTGCAAATGCAACATCAAGCTCTTTGAAGAAAATGCTTCCTAAAAACAGTGAACAGTTGTGTTGTGCTTTAGCTCATTTTTTCTTTGCTATTATTTTGATTTTGAAATTTTTGATGCTGAAAGGTGCATAGCAAGGAAATGTAAGGATTATGTGAGAACTATTTACAAGAATATACAAATAGACCAAGTTCTTGCTTTCTCTAGATGAGATATGTAAAAATCAAGAATACAAGACTACATAGTTAGCTATTGCAAGAATGGTTTGGTGTTGTTTATTTTCTTGATTTTCTTTCTCACTCCTATTTTTATCACCATAGTATTGTTGTAATTTTTCTCAAAAATTGGATATAAGAATGTAGTGTCTCGTGAATTAACTGGGGGGCAGATATAGCACAAGCAAACCTCACAGCTGAAAACATTTCTTTTAGAAATAGAGGAAATTTGCTTTCCAGAGCTGTATTGAGCGGCTCAAGGAAACAGGAGAGATTTCCCATCTGACAATGAAGGCTGTTCCTGTTTCCCAGCCATAGTGAGCACATGAATGACTGTCATTAAAGAGGATTTGTTTCGCTTTAACTTGGAAACTTAAGCCAAGATCTGTGGTAAAGATTAAGCTGTATAAATTGAATTGGTTATATTTTGTGTGTGATACGATTTTCATGGTTTGACTTAGCTCATTTTACCTGACTTTAGAAGATATTCAATTAGGTGCAGTAAGAGCTGGTAAAATAACACTGATCTGAGTCTCAGTCTTGGGAAACTTTTCCAAAACTGCTAATGTAGTCCTCCAAATTCACTTGCAGAAGCTCCTTAGAGTAGAATAGAAAGTTGAAAGGTGTTGTTTCTAGCTCTAAAAAGTAGTCTAATTCTTATTTGCTTTTCAGTTGTATTATTATATGTTCATATATATCTAGTTCACCTGAGGTTTCCAGCGTTATTAACAAAAGCCTAATACTATTTTGTTTTTAGACTTCAACGTACAAGATATCAAGGATAAAGCCTGTGGCTGAAGCATTTTAGAACTTCTACCCTGCAGCATTGTGTCTGAGAGCTATGTGTTTGTGCGTTAGGGCTCTGACTTGCACTTTGTGTGCATGCACAGTCAGTAACTACTTGTATGTTTATGTTACTTAAGACTTCCCTAGGTAAAGGATTTTATGACCTTTTTCTCTGAGAAGCACCAGGCGCTCTGTTGTTTGCAGATGACTTTAGAAATTGAACCACAGAGTCGTATCATTGCCTTTCTTTGTCCCGAGACTCTACTCTGGTTTAACTCAGGTGTAAAGACAGTGTCATCTGAGAAATATTTGCACTCAGCTGGTATAGAACGCACAGTAAGTTATAAGTTAAGCCTTGCAGTCTAAGATCAGGTTTCTGTCATTGCCAAAGGAATTTACTGCTGGTGACAACTAGAGGAAACAGGACAGAGATCTGGATTTCCCACTGTAAGCTTAGCAAATTTGGTGAGAGGGTGGTGTGCTAGCAGTGGCAGTAACAGAATTCAGAGAAATCAACACTGGTATTTTTCCTTCCACTTCCTAAGATCATGATTATATTGACCCAACTTAACTGGTTTAAATTCCCATGTAACTATGTTATTGTCTCTGTTGAATTTGCTTTCAAATTGATTGCACTCAATGCTGTGGCAAATTAACTTTGGAAAGTCATTAGAAACATCAAGGTGCTCTCATTTAAAATCATATTCCTAGAAAACTTCAAAACAAATAGTAGGAAGCATCAAAATAAAAAATAAGAATTATGGGAAAACTAGTAACAGTAGCTGAAGGGTTAATAAGACTTTAATTGAGTCACTACTTGACCAAGTAAATTATATCCCTATTAACTGTGTGCCATTTACACAACTTTTCCATGATTTCTTTCCTAAGCTAATAGGCCTAGCAGCTAGCTGGCTGCTGCTACTGCTATGCTTCGGCAGCTGTCATTTTGACATATTTTATGCTTTCTTTAGAAGAGAGAGGTTGATTGAATGTGAGAAAAGTGGAACTTTGACAGGCTGTCAGAATCCCTTGCAGTGCAAACCTACCTGCCAGCTAACTTGTTTCAGGTTTATTTCAAAGGTTTCCAGCTCACAAACTTCCATTACCAGCCCAAGAAGCTCTTAAATAGGTAGCTTCCATTTTGTGAAATTCTAAATTAAATGATTTTCACTTCAAATTGGCTTAGATTGCAGAAAGTCAAGGTATCACTGATAGAAGAAAAGCAAGACCACTTTCCTTTGCCCATACGTTAAGGTCTAGGTGGTTGAAAGACATACTGTTCTTTACTGCTTCATTGTTTTTATTGTAATCTGTTATTTTTCCTCATTTGTGGAGAGATTTCTGAAATTCCTAAGTTATTTCATGCACTGCTCAGGAGTAGGCATGTTGAAAATGGAGATCAAGCTGGGAGGTGATGTAACTTACTATTAAAGTAATCAAGCTGCTATAACTAATGGCAGATAACTATTCACCCAACATTTTCACTTACATACAGTTTCTCACAAGCTTCTTGGGGCAACATCAACAGCATGTTCATAGGCAAAGATTTTTCTCGTGTCTGTGTAGCTTCTATGTGGGTGCCTGGAAAGTCCCTCTGGGTGTTTTTCTCAGACATAGGTGTATATTCCTGTAGTGTTAATTTGCAGGTAGCAGCTACTGCCCTCTTTGATCTGGTCTGAACCATCCTGCCTGTTGACAGCACTAATGTGGGCTATGACCCAAGACAGGTTCAGCATGCTCTTGGTGTCCTATACTTACCCATTCTTCCAGATGCAACAGGTGGGTACTCATCGCCAGAATTAAACCAATCCCAGGAAACTTTCACACCGTATCTTCTCAGCAGGTGCTTTTCCTCTTGTTAGCCTGAATTTTTCTGAGATCGAGATCTCCATCCTAAATCTATAGATGCGTGTAGAAATCATTCACTTAACTCTTATAAAAATAGAAAAGGGGTTCTTATGAAAGCCAAAAATGGGTAGAAATGAGGTTGTCCTAAAGACAGGAACTTCTGATTTTTTTCTTTCTTAGCATTTTGCTGAATTAAAATTCAGTCTTGAAGTCACTGTTCATCTACTGGACTTAGTGTTTAAGATATATAATGTGTCACATTGTGGTGTTGTGCCTGCACCACCCTTAAAATTAAATTAAATAAAGAACCGGATGTATGTTTGTATGCTACTTTTACTTTGCTTAGTAGCTTGCATGAAAATTCTTTTTTATTATATTTAATATTTGTTTATCTGAGTTATCAAACACCTCTTGAGGAATATTCACAACATTTTACATGCACTGGCTTTCGTACTTGCTTTTATCTGTATTTGATAACTGGAAGTTCATTTGTCAATCTACATGCAGAATACATTTTTATGCATAAAAATCTATAGTGCAGTATATACAGTGATGAAATTAAACCTTACGTTCTACTCGGCTCATATGATAGTTATCTCCTCTGGTGTAGGTCTGCGAGACTAGTCACAAAGCTGTCTGGTCATAGTGTGCACCTGGGCTTTGTGTTGTCTCAGCCTGGACCCATGCTAGTAACAAGGTCTCTGTCCTTCCTAATAGCTTAAGGAGATGTATGGTACTGTTTGTAGGTAAAAACTGATATTTTATGTGTACAGAAAAAAACAGCTGTGGCACACAAAACAATTCTGTAATGTTTTATAAATTCCTACCCAGCCCCTGACTGGCATTTAGCACAATGCCTACAGCAGATTCAGTGCCACTCTAATCCTAAACTTGCTAGCAGTGTCCAAGAGAAACTGGCCTTTATTACAATCAGTAGGTGCCATTGGCTCAGGTAATACCAGTGTTCCTAATCACAGTAACAAATTAAGAAAGAAATCAATAAAAAAAATGCAGTGAGGATCTAGTTGCTGTACTATAGCAATTTTTTGTTTGCAGGATGAGATAAAAAAGCACTTTCATACTGAAACGAGGAAGAAAAAAATTAGTTTAGGCAAGGTCCTGCAGGTATTTCATTTTTCCGTGGAGGACTGCAGAACTTTTAGAGACCTTATAACTGTTAGGGTCAAGTTAATGTAATCTGTGACCAGTCTCCCATCGGAGTGATGGAAGAAATTGTCAGAATTCTATTTTCTTGTCTCAGATAAATTTTTCATTTCCTTCTAAAAATGATTTTTTCCCCTTGTGTATCGGAGGTATTTGCAATACAGTTATCCAAATTATTCCTCAACAAAACACACAAACTTCCAAAAATGCTATAACTTCTTGCAGCACTGCCAGAAACTGTTAGTCAAACAGGGTAGGTGCAGCAATGAAAGACATTTCTCAAGACAATTCAAAATGCTTTCTGAAAGTTGTCTAGGCTGCCTTAGTGTTTATTTATCCATGTTATTTACTACTGCATGTAGTAAATATTGACAATGCATTGGACTGCTCAAACTATAATTAGATACTTAATTACTGGAAACCCAGAGACAACTTAGATGTCTACTATGTATTGGGTTCATTTTCAGCACAGCCTTTGGCAGAAAATGTATATAAAATTGTAAACTTTCACAGACAAAGCTGTTCCAATTACATGATTTCTTTGTTTCAGAGGGACTGCTTGGGAATGAAAAATACATTGTGGGAATGTCATGTTCCAAATATTTGAGAATTTTATTTTAATTCAGAGTTGAAGAGCTTGCAGAAAACACAGTAAGACCTAAATTCTCAGGGTTATATGTAACATTTAAAAGCAGAACATGGCACTGGAAAACAGCCTGCAAGTCTTGAATAAAAATTGAAACCAATTTCTCCCTCTGAAAACAGTCACATAATGGATTACTGTTGAGGAAAAAAAAAATCATTTTTGTGTTTATGTTATCTAACTTGATATCTTAGCCAGGTTCAAACTTTCATGTTTTACTGCTACAGAAGTACAAAATTAGGGAAGTGTTAGCAATTTAATGTTTAACTTTTCTCTGTGAAAAGTTCTTCCTTTTCAAAGATTTTTATGTGTTCAAGTCACATGTAAAAATCCATTGCTAGGAAAAGATTTTGATAGAACTTTTTCCCTTCTCTATATTTATTTGGCTATTCTTGTAATTTCTACTTGATAATTTAAAGACCTGATCATGTAAAGATCAGATACACTTTTCAAGAAAATGTATAGTCTGCAAGATCTGCACATGAATCTATCTGTGTGCAGATAGAAAACCTTTCTAAAGTCAGTATAGAATGCTAAGGGCAAGATAAGGGATATGAGAATTTGTACAGAGTTTGTTTGAATGCTAATATATCTTGGATATAACTTTGTTTGCTGGTGATTGAGACTTGCAGCATAGGAAATACTTCAACACAACAAAGTACTTTGTGCACAGATTTTTATGCTGGTTTAAACTATTGAGTAAAGAGCAGTGATGTCTCTCGTGACAAAGAAAAGTGAGGTTTTAATGCATATGCACCATACTCAAATTTGATTACGTTATCATTAATTGCTTATGTTTTTTAAGTTTCTTAGTTTCACAGGCTTTCCTAGGTACGTAAGTTCTGAATTCATTTTGGTTTAGACTGTGTGTGTTTGGCATAGCTGTGTGTCCAAATGTGCTACTCAAGCTTCTGGTAGCCAAGTTAATTGAAGCTAGGTTGGGTATTTGTACAGTGCATTGCACCTCCTGTCCCTGGAGGTGTTCAAGGCCCAATTGGATGGGGCTCTGGGCAGCCTGGTCTAGTATTAAATGGGGAGGTTGGTGGCCCTGAATGTGGCAGGGAGGTTGGAGATTCATGATGTTTGAGGTCCCTTCCAACCCTGACCGTTCTGTGATTCTGTGAGATTTGTATGTTTAGTTATATATTTAAATACGTGCATGTATGTGTGACAGTGTATGCATATACCCCACATGTACATACATTTACAAGTATATATGGATGCGTGAAATGTTTAAATACGTAAATATGCACGCGTGCATGTAAAGACATTTTTATATCTTCCTGAAATCATGAACTGTATTCATACCTTTATGAGAATTTTTCTCTACGGTACTTTCTAAATTAAATGTCTTTAAGTAATGAAGAGGATCTTTCTGCCAGGTAGTATTCTGAAGGTGAAATGAGGAAGAGCTAATTTACTCCAAAAGTAGGCACAACCAAGGCCCCGTCAGTGTACTATGGGAAAGGCAGACAAGGCAGAATGATGCTTTCATGTGAAATTGAATTTGTCTAAGAATATAACTCTTGAAATCTTTAGACTGCTCCTCTTTCCACGTCAAGGATCAAACTGTTAGAGATGAGACTATTTCTCAGTAGAGCAGGAAAAGATCTCTAGAAATATGCAAGTTGAAAAAAACACAAAAGAAGAACATTCTAGGGAGTCAACAGCCTGAGCCCAGAGCTGGCTCCTGTCTGTTGCTGGTTGAGCTTACCTCGTGCTCCACTGAGATCTGCCAGGAATTAAGTTAGTACCTTTGAAGAGGAGGAGTGTTGTTCACTGTCCATCTTTGACATTTGAACATCACAAGGAAGTGTTGGGCTGGAAATGTATAACAGTACTCTCCAGCCTAATTTATCATTTATGCTAACAAAGAAGTTGATTTCCTTTTGCAGTTTAAAGGGATTGAACTAGAAAAATAATGGATTAAAATGCACACTTTTTTGGCAACAGTGTAAAAATATTTGTAGTCCTCAATTAATATACATCCACAAGCACCTACTTGCTAGTTTCTTTGTATTTGAAAATGGGAATTGATTTAGAATTACAAAAGGTACACCTTTTTGAAACATTTCTTGATGAAAAATCCTTCTGGTGATGACTGTCATCTCGTTAATCCTCTTCCACATATTTCATTTGCTCAACTCAAAACAGGAACCGAGTGAATTCTCAGTCTTTCAGAACTGACAATTCCACAGAATAGAAGAAAAGAAGCAGCAAAGTCATAGAGGCACGCTTGTCATCCCTCCCATCACAGGAAGGATTGTACAGTAAACTTATTCTCTTTTCCTCACGGCCAATTTTCACATTCTGTGCCAAACTCTCACACAGGTTTTTAGTACTTTAATTTTCTCCAAGCATGTTTCATGTTGTTGTAGTTCTAACTGACTTCATTTTTATTGAAGTATATATTTTTCGTTTTGTTAATTAACTTTGGTATTCACTTCTTCCACATACCGTTCAATCTTTCTTGCATATTTTGACTTGCAGTAGATATAGTTGAACATCGTATATACAGAAAACAATATGGTTTTTATTTGGTTGATATTTTAAAGTTTTCAGTTAGAATTCACCACCCTGTAGTTCTTCCTCCTTCCTTTTCTTTCCTCCTTAATGATTCTCCTTAGAGTTGTTCCAAGAGTAGTTAAAACAATTATTGAAATGATGCTTTATGTGAAGAATACTTTGACATTGCTATTCTTTCTATTTCATGTTATTGTTAATGCTCAAAGGTAGAACTTAGAAAGCCAAGAAGTGGTACAGATGCAGAAATTAACTTCTCCTGTTGTCTTTCCCATGGAGGCTAAATGATCAATTGTCAAGTCTCCTTAGCTAGAAGGAAGAAAAGAAAGGAAAGTTACTGTTCAGCAGAGAGGAGAAATTGCTGTGTTGCAAATGATTTGAGTAAACAAATGACAACTAAACATATGGCTTTATGGATGCTGTCTTCCTATTCCCTACCTTGAGTTTTGATAGGTGAGAGGAAGGTATAGCACAAAGTAATTAATTCTCTATGATGTGCCAAGTCTTAAAAAAGGAAAAATATTAAACATATTTTTAAGCAAGATATTGGTAAGGCTGAAAAGACCTTGTTATCTTCAATCTTTCCCTGATCACTGATTATATTGGTTGCTCATTTACTTGTAATGTTGAATAATCATAAATTGAAAATAATGTTTATTTCTAATAAAACTAACTAAGAAATAGATTGTCTTACATTAGCAATATTATTTTTCCTCATTGTGGGAAAATACCAAAATTTAAAAGTTTGAGGTCAGTGACTTTTTTTATACTGTTCAATTGTTTTTAATTTAAAAGAACTGAAACTGATAATTTTATTTCAACAAGATTGGTTCAGATTGTCTCAATTGCTATGAAAAGCCATGTGCTCATTTTTGCTATACGTGGTTCAGCTGATTGATGTGAAGCAAATGGAAAATTAAGTCTAGAAAAGTAAAGTGCTCTTTTAAAATCTCTTATTACTCACTTGTGTGTCCTGAGCTAGTTCAGCATGTTTTATGCTTAGCAACGTGATTTATTTTCCAGTTAACTGGGGGTGAAAAATGCCTTTGAACAGCCACAGATCCATGCTGGGGCAGAGACTTGCAGAGCATGTTTAGTTTTGTTCTTACAGTTCAAGTTTTTCCTTCTTCTTTGGTTGATAAACTTTGTGTCTTCTGCTGAAATATGAGGGAAACTGCACTCTGAGGAAAACATGATTATCTTCCAGTGCAAGTGAGAAATAGAGATCCTTTGACATCATAGTTTGATTTTTTCTTTTGATGTAGGTGTGGTTCGGAGATCGTTATTCCAGTAAGAAAAAAACAACTTCATATCCAAACAAGACCTTTATATCAATATTTAAACCTTCATTAAGGGAACAGAAATTGCATTAATTTGATAGGTTCATTGTTCATTTTCTATAATAATACTTAACAAGGGATTAACAGAGTTCTGCAGGTAGAGAATGTTCTGCATGGTTGACTGATCACATATGCATTTTTGTTGGTACCTATAGATGCTGTTCATTTTCCTCTGAGTTATTCTGCTGTGGGCCAGAATTAAAGAGCCATTAAAAGGTGCAGGACAGAACTGTGAACACAGGCGGTGCCCCTGTTGTGACAGAGGAGAGGACTGGATTTGCAAGAAGGTGGAATGTTTTCAAACCGGTCCCCCATTTGCTTTATTCCAAAATCCTGACATCCATTGATGAAACTAATAAATTATATTGAAAGCTGCCCAATAAACAATTCCATTTCAGATTTTTTCAGGGGAAAGAATTTGCTGCACCTCAAGGAATCAGAGTGGCATTCGCCACTTCCTAAGTGACAAATTCAATCAAAATATTGTTTTAACATGATTATATGAACGATTCTTAGATATGCTAGCTTTATTCATTAACCCACCACAATAAATAAGCATCCTCAGTCATTTTTTTCTCACGAATCTTGACCAGAGAATTCAGAAGGAAACCACAGCACATTGTTTTTCATCAGTTGTGCTAAGCAAATAGAACTGGTAAACTGATGATGACTGACATCGTCAAGTACTATTTGAATAGAGTAGGAAAAAAAAAATCACCTTTTGCAATATGTCATACAAAAACACACTGGTCAGTGTCTAAGTTCAGATAAGAAAACTTAACCTGTCAAGTGCCTGATTTTTGCAGAACTCCTACAGCTTGCATTTTCATGTGGCATTATATTATTTTTTTCAACCAGAAAAACTTGAGAGCAGTGCTTACTTGTCAAGATCTAAGGGTAAGTTCCGCACACTTGTTCCAAACAGAATTCTACAAAAGGCTCCCCAGTGCCAGCCTTAAGGCTGAAATGCTCTTTTTTGTTACAAGACACTGGGGCAAGAAGTGCATTAACTGCCTGGAAGTGCTATCAGGGATTTATCTTGAGAAGAAGGGCAACACGTGGAGATGGTGAATCTAGAAGAACAGAGCATGGAGTAGGTAAGTTGTCTCTTATTAGGAACAGCGGGCAAAGTGTAGAGTTAAAAAAGTAAATGAGTGAAATATTTGTTGAATGCCATTCCTGTGCGATTAGTTACTCTAGCAGTAATGGAGCAGATGATGAGATAATAGAGAGTAACAGAGCAGTAAAGAAGCAGATCTGTTTGCGGGTGAGGAATGACACCTGGCAGCTTAGCTGTGTCCCTAAAGTTAGGCTTTACAATACTTGAGCAGGTAGCCAACTCTTTTCTATCTTGCCTAGGTTGTGTAATTTCAATTCACATTATCAGTGCCAAGATACTAAACACTGTTAGAGGAATCTCTTTGCAGTTTCACATTATCATGTGTTGCCTGTGCACTTATCTGTATCTACCTTGACTGACCAAATAGGTCATCAATGCACAGACCCAGGAATTCAGTTATTAATATGACAGTCAGCAAATAAGAGATGTCTTCACATCCACTCCTAATAGGAGTGGACCTAAATCTTCCTTAGACTTTCCATTAAGTTCTTTGAAGTCATGGTTTTCTGTATTCATCCAGTGCAGTATTCTTCCAATGACAAAAACTGCATTTTGGGGTACTTCCATGTGGGATCACTGCTGTTTTTTTCCACAACAGGTCATAACTGATTTCTTTTCTAGTTGATTTATTTTCAAAAGTGGGATGTTTTTTTATTGCTTTTTTTTTTTTTTTTTTTTTGGCTATTTCTGGTTGGTTGATTATATGGTTTGTTTTTGTTTGTTTGTTTGTTTGTTTGTTTGTTTTTTCTCCGTGGATAAGTAATGACTCTCTTGGTAGCACTTAAAAAACACACAGTGCATGTATGTATGCAAAGTACATAATGCACTCAATATCATTTTTCTCACAGGGATGATTTTAAATATTTTGCTTATTAAATCTCCTCTAACTTTTCAATAACATCAGCAATGTGCTATAAAGATACTTCAGGGAAGTGAATGTAGATTGTTAATACTAGTGTATAACCTGCCATCTGGACACACTTAGCACACGGTGAGATGTAAGGATTCAGCCATTTGTGGAATTTGATCCCAGAGCTCACTTTCAATCAGGTAATGTCATGTCTAGACAAGCACAGCTGTTGTATGTACATCATGTAGTTCATTTAATTTATGTCTAGATTGTGTTAGAATAATGCTGTACTGGGATTAGTGTAAAACCACAGTGCTCTGCAAGGTGAATTGGTGACATTTAAGTTCAAAGGAGCATGATCCATGCTGGTATCCCCAGTGCGTGGCAGCTTATATAACAGCTTTATGAAAATAGTATAATACCCTTGATTTAGATTATGGTAAAAGGAAGATAGTGCAAAATTAATATTACACATCACCTACGTTTTGAGCTGTGCTAAAGAGCCCTTAATTATATCTGCAGGGTTATGCATAAAATAAATAGAGTGTTTCTGGTGGTGATTCTTCAGGTATGTTGAATACAGCTGTTGAGATCTCTTATTCCTTCTGTCTAAATTGTGCTCTTGTGCACAGGAAACACATGCTTTTCCTTCACTAACTTCAGCAGTTTAACTCTGAACGTGTAAGTTAAATTTTACCTAGCACAGACAGCTTTGAGAGTTACATAGTGGCAGCATGGTGTAAAAATCTGTATCAAAGTACCTTCTTAGATATACACTACTGGATCATTTTCTGTTTACACAAACAATTGTGTTTACAGGTGCAGTCTTATTTACCATACTCAAGTTTCTTCATCATTAAGTAGGTATTTTTCCCATTCAGAAATATCCAGATTCTTTCTTTTTGTTTACTATTTACCTAAAAACAAAACTGCTCTCTAAGTATTGTCTTGATAGATCCATATTGGAATGCCATTGCAGTAAGCAGGTGCAACCAGGTAAATACAGACTGTAATGACAATGTCAGGCACTATCAACAACCAATTTATATCTATCCCTTTGTGATACTTAAGCTTATGTCAATAGTGAATGATGCAGTACATTAATTTGTGCAGCATCTCTTGTACTGACTGTATCCCAAACTACCCTGTTGAGTCTACATATTAAACATAAGCACCATAACACTCCGTTCACATTTCACATATGTGTCCGTGTATTGGCACTGAACCATTGAAGAGTATGTTTTGAAAACGTTGGTTATGATTGTAAACTTCCAGATTAGGACTTTGTATGGGGGGCCTACAATGTGAGAGTTGTGCTTATGTAGTTTTGATGTAGAAAAAAGAGAACAGAATGAAAGGGGACAGTAAAAGGGACTGTAAAAGGTGGGCGGAGGTAAACTAGATAGTTTCTCTTCTCCCTTGACAGATGGCTCTAAAAACATTTCAGTCGGTTATGTCCATGTGCCAAAATGGTTTTGTTCTAAGAGAGTTCTAATCCTCCAGAGCCTGCCATCTGTTACCTTCTCTAACATATGCACCATGAGGTAGGTATATGCGTTGTTTAGGGAAAGATGATGGCATCCATTTCCAGAACAGGATTGCTGTTCACCACAACTGGGGATATTGAAATGTGCTAAAAATTCAGTGCTCACCATGTACAGACAGCATCTCTGTTATACATTGTGCAGATGAGGAAGGAAAGCTGTCTATTGCTTGGCCATTTCATTGATCCCTGAAGAGTGGATTTTGCCTAGAATATGCCACTCAAAACTTGGCATTTAAAGTGTAAATTTAGCATTTGTCAAAAATGCAGTATATAAGTGATATCTGTCTTTGGAATACATTACTCTTTAAAAACTTTTACTTAATGCTAAAATACTCTCAGTTACCTCTAACAATGGCGGGTGTACATTCTTTTTTGTTTATAAGACTGTAAGAAGGCCTAAGAATGGCTTCATGATTACATGCAAAATAGTAGGTTTGCATCTCCTTATTTCTCTTTTGAAGACAATAGATCTTTTCCTTGCTTTTGTTATAGATTCAGGCTGACTTTTGTATTTTATAAGGTCTGCAAACCAGGTGGATTTCTAGAATTTTGTACTTAAAGCATTAGTCCTAGATAAGGTAAATAGTAAACATGAATTTTAGAAGCATAATAGGAAAGAAAGTTTCAAATGTTGTTTGGAGTGACGCTGTCTGATCTGCAGTAAGCCACCAGGAAAAAGTGTTCTCTCAAATTCCTAGAAAATTGATGTATTTGTCCTTTGTCGTAGTTGTTTCAGATTTTATGGGTAGTCATGCTGTCTTGCCCCACAGGATATTAAATAATAACAGTCTTCAGGCAGCAAAGACAAGAACTAATTGTCGTTGTTCTTCTGTTTCACTACTGCGACTGTAATTGGAAGTTATCTCCTTCTAATTGCATCTCTACTGAATAATAATTATAATTCTTATCATTAGCTTTTTCTTATTATTAGGTTTTTCCCCGATAAAATAATATTTCCTACTATGTCTTGTAAAACTTGAGAACACAAAGAAATGCACATGAAGATGTGTATATTAATACTGGTTTTGTGGTTTTATTAAAACTGGGTTCTGTGTAGCTAACACCAAACTTGTGACATGATCAGTAAAATAGAGTAAGGTAACAGCAGAAGAACATGAAATATGAATAGGAAAGCAGAGGTTTTATTTTACTCCTTCATTTGTCTATACATAGAGTTTGAGTAGTCTAAGAATAACTTAGAAATTAATTCAGGCCAAGCTGAACTACTTAAAAGATCCAAGGAAGAAATCATGCCAGCTTGTAGTAAAATCAAACAGTTGTGGTCTTTTAAATCAGTTATATTACATCATCATTTTGGCATTTATTAAGGAAAGGAGCATATATTTTGTTAACACAGTGTATGTCCTATAAAGTGGAACATGGTGAAATGATTCCCAGCTCTGTCTAGAGCAGAATTGTTTTATCCCAGACAAGAATGAAAGCCAGGGTCATAAGTTTTCTAACAGTTCAATTTTGTTACCAAATACTATTCATTTCATTTATAAAATGGAATTATTCTAAGATTATACTGCACAATGTGAGTTAGATGTCAATTGACTGTGAATTTTTATTGGAGAAATCCCTTCCCAACATAACATCTGAACATGAATCTCTTGTGTGTCTTTCCTTAAACTGAAAATATGTAGATAGCTTTAGCAAATAATAAAACAAAATTTGAGTACTGTATTTGTAAAGCTTTTTACTAAATGCTAGTAAAATTTTGTAGCATTCACTTGTATTCTGAATAGCAGCATGAAGATAGCCTTGCAGCACCCAGTCGAGATGAAGTTGGCTATTTTTGAAATCACTTTTCTGACATAATTTTTAAACCAAACTGCAAGAGTATCCCTAGCTGAAAATACATGGTGAAAGCATCTGCAATGCACAATAAATTCCATAGGCACTTTCAGTATAGAGTGTGACAGATACTTGTAGAATCTAGTCCCACTGCATTTCCTGCTGTATTATTACTCAGACTAAAGCTAGGATATGTGCTTTTCATCTTTTTGTTATCCATCAGTTGACTTTCAGATGTGCCAGAAATTTCCTCTCCTCTTCATTTTTTCTGCTCACACACAGAATTGTATGCAGAACATTTCTTAAGACTTCGAATAAACTAATTTTCCTCAGATATATAACTTCTCCCATCTCCAAAATACGGCACTATAAATGTAATCAAATCCTTCCATTTTAGCATGTTGCACTAAATGTATTTGACATGTGCTCAACATTTTCACAGCAAAACACAGAAAATTACATTCTAAATCAACTTACCTATTTTCTTTTTTTCTTTTTATCTCCCTTGGCTAAAAAAATAAAAATAAAAAAATATAAAGAAAAAAAAGGCAGTTGTTGGATGCAAAACCTTAATGAAGAGGAAGCTATTTTGGCATTCTATTAATAAGAAAGAAAAATATAGAAAGCTACAAAATGTTTCTTGTCTTACTTTGGTTTCTGAAATGGTGCAATTTAACTCATAGGTGAAAACTCAAACTGTATATCTCCAAAGCTGTATTTATATGTCTATAGATGGATTCTATTATTGTGTGTATAAGTAACTTTCCACTTCTGCAGTGAAATCTTGTATGCCAAGATGGAGCTGTTAGGGAGTTTTTAACAGAAAGTTATAAAACCTCAAGGAATGGGATTTTATAATGGAAATGCTGATGCAACCTTAACTAAAGTGGTAGAAAAGGCAAGGATATGATATAATTAAAGCAACAGAAAACCAGAACGTCAGTGTTTAAGCAGGTCTCCTTGAGAAGTTTCCTGATTTGAAGATTTGGAGCTTTAATAGCATCGGTTGTGGGTTGTTTTTATTGTATTGTGTGGTGTTTTTTTGATGTTTTTCTTTTATTTATTTCTCCAAACAGATGTATTAGAAAGATAAGATTTATAAAACTGCAGCAGAGGGCGAAACAGCAGTGAAATGATTGAAGATGTGCATTTGAATTGGTTTGGTTTACAGGGATTACTTACTTAGGCTATATGAAAATCCATGAAGGTCATAATGACATTTATGTCATTCTTAAACTGATGTGTGCTGGTTTTTTATTCCCTTTGTACAGTGAATATTAAGTGCACTATTGAATTTTTTAAAAATAGTTGTACTCAGTTTTTAGTGTAGAGCAAATTTATGAGGAGGCGTATTATCTGTAGTCTAAATTCATGCCTTTTTGTGCTAAATACCGTTTTCAACTAAGCAGCGATATGACTAG
The DNA here is from genome assembly GCF_019232065.1 of Centrocercus urophasianus. Taxonomy (NCBI): domain Eukaryota; kingdom Metazoa; phylum Chordata; class Aves; order Galliformes; family Phasianidae; genus Centrocercus; species Centrocercus urophasianus. Next base: position 3,798,787 of record NW_024884822.1, on the reverse strand, counting down.
AATTAAAAACTACCCCATATAATTGTAATTTTTATAAACATTTGTACAGGAACTGTAACCACTGTCTCCACATTTTGAAGTCTTTCTTGCTCTCAGTAATGATTTAAATTGTTTTAGGCACATCTAGGTTACAAATTCACAAATATATCAGAAACAGCTATGGCATTGTAGCTTTCTTAGGTATCTGAATTTTAATAGTCAGTTGTCTTGCCATAGGAACTCCAAGATTATACGAGTCGTATTCCTAAATCACCAAAATATGAAAATATTCAGTTATAGCAGCCATATGATATATGCTTGTTGTGTTTTTTTTATATTCACATTTTTATCTCCTTTCTTATTTTCCAACCACTTACCGAGGAGAAAAGAAAGTTGGAATTCATCAAATTCCAACTCCCAGAACTGTTGGCAGTTGTAGTGAGTGGGAAAACTCACTACTTTGTATGGTGCAGGATACTTCATAAACTAAAACTTGTTTCATGGAGCATTTTTTCGTATGTTTAATTTATCCTTACATGCTCTTCTGCCTTTATTTTTCCAGTTATTTTATATTAATAGAGTCCGTGTCACACTTTTATTTTCAGAATTGCTAAATATTTATAGAGCTGTTCTAGTTCTTTAATTTTCATTCTTTAAATACTTGGAAGTTATGGTTTACAACTCTTACTGACCAGGTGGCCTTTGTATTTTATGGATTTGATCACCATTGACCAACTGTCCTGAATGTCTTAATGACAGCATACTCACAAGAGCCTGTACTCATATACATTGCTTTGCAGATAGTAGTACGTATATTACAAATGTTACAATTGTACCACTTGCTTTTGAAAGTCAGAATAAGTATAAATATTTTGCTTTACCTTGTAATCTGAGAAAACAACTTTTGATTCTTGTCGTCAAGATTTGTACTTGTGGATCAAGGGCAATAAATAAAACAGTGCTCTCCAAAGGTACCTGACATTCTCACACATGACCAAGGCTTTTCCTGGAAGTCATGTTTGTGTCAGCATAATTCCTGGCTACATGGTTTCTGTCAGCTTTTCAGCAGGTCCAATCAGGTCAAGCAAACACATGAGTAAGGTGGCTTATTGTTTCTGGTACCCCTTTATTCAGAGCTGGTAATTTTATCTGCACACACCATGGTTTTATGTTGTACAGCCAGATCTATGACTATAAAAATATATGTTAGAAATTAAAAGAAACTGTTTTGCTGCATTCAAATTCAGTGACACACTGTATTCTGGCTGGTCAAGTTAAATGATCGCTGGATACCACTGATGGTTTCTTTTTCCAAAAAAGATTTTAAAAGAATTCATTGACTGCACTACTTATATAATGGTGAGAAAACACTGTGGCAAGGCTTAGAAGGTAATGTTAATTAACAGTACAGGGTTTGTATTACCTACCTTCATTGTCCATGTTTTTTGGATCCTGAAATATTTGCTTTCCCATCACTGAAATACCTAGGGATTTGTGCATCTTGCAAAGAAGCAAAGATCTCCATTTTATTTCTGTGTTTATGCAGCATGACTCTTGACAGTTCTTCTCAAGCCTTTGACGGAGTTGTTGAATTAAGAAGAAGGTGCAAAGGGAGTCAAGGCAGGGTGAGAGGAAGGGTAGCATAGGTCTGAGGATGATGGAGTCCTACAGATGATGACACTCACTGCAAAGGAGATGGGCTTTATAAGAAAATAGAAATAAAATCAAGTGCTTGTACTAGATTCATGTACATCTTTGAGTAGAAGGACCTATTTGTTATAGAGTGCTTCTTCAGCAGCGTGGTGGCTCATGAAGTACCGCTTCTAAACTACGCAGAAAGCCCTTGTATGAGCAAAATGTAGCAGTTATAAGGCATATTTCTGAATGTTTCAGTGCTTAATAAGAAAGTAGTAGTGAAAATGGTTAAGAACAAAGAGGAAAATGAGAAAATAATGAAAATTTCTCTAAGTTTTCTTTTATGGTGTAACAAATTAGTGTATATTATTGGGAGAGAGAAAGTGGATAATGATTATCAATGGATAATGTTACTTAAAGATAACGTCAATTTTCTTATACACATTGATAGTCTTACATTGCAATTTTGGTTCATATTACTTTGGTAAAGCAATTTTTTTACCAGATTAGTTAGCCAACTGTGTTTTTCGTGATTATTAATAGTATGAGGTAATGTGACACTTTGGTTTACAATGTGATTATTTTAAAACAATCCCATCTGTGAAAGTCACTTACAGGAATAAAAGAGATTGAAGCAATAGAATTTCACAAAATTTTAATTGTGTCACATTGAAATTAATCTGCGTACTGAACTGTATGCAAAATACTAGTCTCCTCTGGTGTTTTCAACTATCCTGCCAAACGTATGAAATATAATAATATTAATAAATAAATATATATATATTAATATAAATGTATTACAATAAATAGAACGATAAAAACTGTTGGAAGATTCTCTTGAAATGATTTATTTTCTCTATTAAAGCATAAATATCTTAAACAATGTATTTCACTTGTGGTACCCTGAAAATGTAGAAAGTCCACTAGTTCATTGCAGTTGAACTGCTTTACATTGCTTTGTAGTTGCTTGAACATATTGGTGGGATCTGAGTTGGTTGTCTCATCGTGGGCATGTTCAAGGCCAGGCTGGATGGGGCATTGGGCAACTTGGTCTAATGGACGATATCCCTCCTCATGCTGTGAGATTGATGATCTTCATGGTCCTTTCCAACCTAAACCATTCTATGATCCAGATCCAACAGGTTCCAGCAGCTATTTCTGCTCTTCATTCCTGTGCAAGTTCTAATTTATTTTTCCACTTCAGTTAAAATGAAGTCAGAAACCCAGATGCATCACTGGATGTGAATAACGTTAGCTTACAGAATGGGCTCTCTAACAACTACAAATAAGAGTAGATGAAAGCGGTCCCGGGGCTGCAATAATTTATGCTGGTGGCATTTACTCCAGGTGGTCAGGGATTATGATATACCTGAAGTTTATTTTTTTGCCCAATTTACACTACATTAATCATAGCTTATCTGAACATAACAATCCAGCGTCAGGTTCCATTGCATGTCATATTGCTGCCAAGCAAAAATTGAAAAGCAGTTGCTATGACTTCAAGCATTGCCTACTTCATCTGTATGTTCAAATACTCAGGTTCAAGGAATGGATTTTTAAGGAACCAATTAAGAAGTCCAATTTATATTTATTTTCAGCTTCCCGGTTGTAAATCTAAGTTTATGGCCAAGTAAATCATCAGTTGTTTTTATCTTTGAATTTAATAGCTCTATTCTACACTGCATAGATGGTTTAGAAGCATTAGGGTTTTTAGTACTTGTAAACTACATTGTTGGTACTTGTTTTTAAATATTTATAAATCCACTGTTATGAACAAATCACTTTCTCGATCTATTTCACTAACAGAAATTATTTATAAGTATATCATTAATTATTTAAATTTTCCTGGTATTATATTTACATTAATAATTAAATGCTTCTAATTATTGAATTGTATAAATAAGATTTAGTTTCACTGATGTGCTGAAATGCAAACAGCAATTCTGTCACTGACTGTAAACACTTGAAATGAGTTACTCTTCAGTAACAAGTACTCTTAGTTGCTAGAAGTCATGACAGTAAGCTGCTGAACTAACTTACCCTCTTAATGTCTTTGGTACATATTTGTATTCTTCTGACTAGAATCAGTTTTATTCCACCTCCTATAGCTGTTACAGTGCAGGTAACCAGCAGTTGGAATGCCAGTGACTTTACACTGTTCACCTATTACCTCTGTACTACCTAATGATAATTACCTTTTACATAAGAGGTGAAAAACTGATTAACGCTTCAGGCAACTTTGACTACTTTCTCATTAAAATCTTCAGAGATTGCCACAACTCAAAATAAATAAATAAATAAATAAAAAGAAAAAGAAAAAGAAAAAAAAAGTCTAACACTGTGCATTAATTGGCAAATACATAACCAATCTCAAAGGGGAACTTTTATTTCTGAAATGCCCCAATGCACATTTCTACAAGCATCAGATTCCTCAGCACAGCATTTCCAAGCAGCAGAAAGGATTCTTCAGCATGAATCTTTAGCTACTGCAGTCCCAGTGCTGTTTCTAGACTTTCTGTTATTGGTGATTACTCATGTTTACTGTTTATGTTCAGTGGTCCATTTGTGCCACTTTCGCAGCAGACAGGAAAAAAAAAAGTGTTTACATCTTTTGGAAATGTGGAATGACAATTTTTGGGACTTTTTATTGACATTGGAAACAATTCATCATTTTGAACCTGGCAGCTGAAGTCTGGAGTAATTACAGTAATTATAAACATGATTTTTAACATTATGTTTCTTTTAACTGTTCAGAGGAACAGGACACCTAGTGTAAGTAGTCCACCTAGAAACATTCTCAGAGAGCATTTCAATTTCTCTGTCTTGGATGCCCAAAGAAGTAATCTAGTTGATCAGAGACCAAAACATTGTTAGATTTTCCAAATGGGATTTGCCGTTATTCACAGCAAGTAAGCACTCTAAATAGCTGCTCTATTTGAATGCAGACATAAAATGTTCATAAATGTTTATTATAGCACTCCGTGTTTTCACTAGCAACTTAATGCTTTCTTCTCAGGTCTTTATTTGGTAATGTAATCCTGAAATCTTTAATTGCCTGCTTTCATCATGATTTCTTTATTCTTTTAACCTATTTCTAGCCGTGCTGATTTATTGAGAAATAAAAGTAAGAATAATGTCAATTATTCTTCCCGAGCAAAAGGACCCAGGGGAGCACTTTAGGACAATGTGAACTGCATGGAGAAAGAACTGAGCTGATGCTGAATTATACGAACTTTTAATTTGAGAATAATGCTAGAAGTGAATCACAGTCTTCAAGGTGAAGACATACATTAGCTTCCTAAGTAAACTGACTTAACCTTAACCATGAAAGTGACATTAGTAACCCGACATAACTGTAACAATTATGTTTCCAATCCTACCAAAGATGAAGAATATTTATTAAAAAAAGAAAAGAAAAAAAAAAAAAGCTGCATTGGCAGATATATTTAAATCATTAATGACATATGCTTGTGATGAGAAGAAATCTAAGAAAATTTCTGTGGTATAGGACTTTCAGTCAAGGAGCATTTTCTGAAGTCTGTAATATTCTTTCTTTGACTAGATTTTGCTTTGATTTATGTTGTGTTTCAGTCATCCGGTTAGTTTTTTTTTTGCTGAAAAACTGAACCATGATCATACCAAATGTGGTTGAAGTGATACAAGCCTAAGTGAAATAGGAAGAACAGTATGCATGCTACAATGGTCCCGTTTTACTTCTAGAAAGTTGGTAGCGCACTTCAGAAAGGAGAAGAGAAATGGAATACAAGCATTGTGCTCTAATCTTTTTATGTTGCAAAGAACTCTACTTGCTCATGTAGTGGTGGGAAATCGAAAGTAAGAAAAATCATGACAATAGTTGCCCTTAGAATAAACATTAAATTTTAGCCAAAGCTGTCTAAGTTTCAGTCATATCACAGACCCTGTTTTGATTATATACAGCCATTACATGTAATCCTAGACTGTAAATTGCTTCTAGAAATATTTTTTATTCTTTATTTTGTAATCTCAGTGGAATTTGTATCTTTAAGCTCTTTCCACCTCTAGCTGTCTCAATCTGTATCAGATTTTCTTCTACCAAAGTTACTTTTCTTAAATTGTCTGTAAGTACACGAATTTATACATAAAGTCAACCATGTCACTCTTTGTATATATCCAAGAATTCACTGAATCTCTTTTTTCAGGAGGAATTCACATGCATGTCATAGTTTTCTTTTTAGGTTGTATATTCTGTCTGAAAATTGTCCTAAGTAGAAAAAAACTGAGAGTCAGTGCAATGTTATAAATACTACACATCAGAATATTATCAAATTTCAGAGAGTATCACATGAAATGTATGTAACTACAATTTTTTTTACACAAACAGGCTCTAAAATAGATACCTCATATAGAAATAACAAGATTATCTTCAGTAGTTCATGACTTAGGACAAATCTTAAAGCTATCCAGAACCCTAGAAAATCAGGGAGTGGAGTTTTCTCTAGTTATGTGTCTATAACTGTAGCTATACATTAAGCTTGTGTGGATAGCTCAGATGCATCTGCATTAGTACTTCCTGAACTTGAAATGTAGACAAGCTTTTTGTGTAGCCAAATTCTGTGAGATAGATTCACATTACTCTTGTTGATTATAGGCCTTGGAGGTGTAAATCAAAGTATGTTTCCGTGTGTATTGAAAAGAAGTCGTTTGATTCAGACATGTAATTGTTCCATGTCACCTTATATTCACCTCAGCTAAAAAAAGAATCTTGTTTCAACACTGTCGGTGTTTAGATCTGTCAAATTGTAAGGCCATTAATAAGGGTATATAATATTGTTAAAGCTAAACACATGGGCAGAAATGGCAGTAACAGATTGGAAGCAGCTCTCTCTTGTCAATAGAGATTTTGCTTCCCTGAACTCTTATCCAATTTGCAAGTAATTAAAATTTAACATTCTTTAACACGATTAGGAAAAAAATCTTAATCATAAGGCAGATTGACCTACATGTCTGATAGACTGAAAGAATGCCATCTTACACAAATTTCCTTTGATTACAATTCTCTACGCAACCAGTTATTTGGGAATGAGAATCTGCAAACTCTGGATGCAGGAGTATCAAGTGGCTTTGAATGTTGATTAAAGCATCAATGCTTTATTTAATTTATTTATTTATTTATTTATTTAATTTATTAAATGCTGACATTTAATTTATGTCAGCTTAAAGAGATGTGTAATAGTACCTTGCTCTATTTAGTTTCCCAAAGACATAGAGCTTTTACAGTATTTAAGTTTTCTTTACAGCTTTCCTTTTGTGTTGTTTTGTTTGTTTGTTTTTTCTTAATGGCAATCGTGGCAGTCCATTTTAAAATGAAAATCATAGAAAACTCATCCCACTAGACCAGGTTGCTAAAAGCCCCACCCAGCTTGCCCTTTAAGCACTTCCAGGCTGGGTACCCTCTGAGTAGAGAGTTTACTCTGAATATGTAATCTAAGTCCACCCTCTTTTAGTTGAAAGCTCTTACTCCTTGTTCAATCGCTACACTCCCTGGCAAAGAGTCACCCCCTGCTTTCCAGGCCCCTCTTTAGGTACTGAAAGGCAATTATGTGATCGCCTTGGAGACCACATACCCAGTTTGATCAAGTCTGTCTGATGATGATGAGTTAAGATAAAATACATTTTATTACTAGAATAATAGTGCTGCAAGATCATATGTATTTGGATTTGTCAATAATAATTGACACATCACCAGCATTTCAAGATGAGGTGGAATATGGTAGAAACAGAATTACTGACAAGTAGGAAATTAATGAATTAAAAAGTAAAATTTTTGACCTTTGTTTTTGAATGCTTGATTTGCTAGTACCCTCAAGAGGGAGCTGGTAGGACTCCTATTTGTCATTTGTTGATTGTTGCTGGTGCTGAATTTACTCAGTTCATATTGACATTAATTAAATCCGTGCTTAAAGGGCTGTGCTTGGAGATTTAACATGGCTGGAAGGAGATGCTGAAGGGATGCACTAACATGCCTGGAGATATTAAGAAATCTCATAAGTGATTGATACACATGCCCTCTTTTACTTAGGATTAAAATGGTCACTAGATTTGTTTCCCAGAAGGTAGTTTTCCCCACATTGAATTGTAGTCTACTGGATTTGAGGGTGGATGGGAAGGAAAAAAGTATGCCTTTGTCAGTAGCTAGGAAGCACGGACTTGGATAATCTGAATGTTTTTCCCTTAGGAAATTCTGTACTGTTCTAGGGACAAAAGAAGTAAAATGTCTTTAATATCACACTCTTCCTTTAGCATATACATAATACTTTGTTTCCTGTATTTCTATCAAAAGGTCATAAGCCTGTTAAAGGACAGTGCATGTGCTGTGCCAGGTGGTATGCTGGATTAAGGTCTGTGGCCTGTTTTGGACAAATAATATTTTCCTGGTGGGGTGAAACTTCTGAGTGGTGAATCCTTTCTATCTGTACTTCTCCATCCACGTCTGTAACAAAACCCCATGAAAAATTCCTCCAAGCTTTCCAATTCACTGATCCATTTTTAATTTTCTTAAATATAATCAGTGTTGGTTGATATTCTTATATGCAGGAATGCCCATCTGTGTTATTTCTCTTTTATACTGACATCATTTCCGGGGTTTAAAAAAAAAAAAAAAAAAAAAGGAGCTTTCTTGGTACTTGTTTGATTCCTACTGAACATCAGACAAATATTTTGTTGGACTATCAAAATTTCAGTAGTTGCTTGCATGGTAATAGCTGGTGTGGATTCTGTTATTTTACAATGTAAAGTTGCAGTGACCATTTGTGATGCTTTCGAATTTCCATATTAGTTCTGTGGAATGTCACCATGCCCACAAAAGTTTCTCTTTCTTCCTGTTATGTTGTATCTGCATCTGCTGGTTTACTCTTAAGCCATCCTGCCAATCTATTTGAAAAGAATTGCTATACTTTTCTTAATTCCTCTTTTATAAACTTCTGAAGTCTTACTTTATAGAATTTTTGTCATATTTACTATATTCTGTTCTTTCAAACACATTTGAACAATGTGATGTAAGGCTTGAAGACAGTCTGCAAGAGAATACTTCTTGTATGGTGAGAATGTGTGAAAGAGGAAAAGTAAACAGTGCCAAATTCTTGTCTAGTATGAACTGAAAAATTTCTCCTATACTGTATCACTGAACTAATTTTATGTAAACAGCTGATCTACGTGAAAATGTAATAAACGCTTTGCAAGTCATGGCATCCTAGAGGTCAGTGCAAATCATGTTGTTTGCCTGGGAGTACACTCTAGTGTACAAGATGAACAAAATGAAACAATATTTGTAGAAGTAGCCATAAAGGACTTATTGAAGAATCCTAAAGTTTGGCCCATTGGAGTCAAATTTTGTTGAACAAATGTGTTCATTCCTGTAGAATTTTCTGCACAATTTCTTGCCTTTGAGCTGAGAAAGAGAATAGTTTTCTTACACTGTTCATTGTTGTATTTATGTGATTTGTTGTTCTTTGCCATTTCCCTTAATGTACAAACTAGCTTAATAATAGTTTCTGCATAAAATGGCTTAAATTAATGAAAGCGGATTCCACCTGAAGTGTTTACACTTACAGGAAACACTTGAAATGAGGCTTACTCTCCTCAGGTAATATTTAAACTTCATTGAAATTGTCACATGAAAATATTTGAAGGTCCAAGTTCGTATCAAATTTGAAGTTGTGTGTGCAGTGAAGCAAAAAACTTAGAATTACTGCTGTTGTATTAATATTGGTATTTAGACTGCTATAAAATATGTTTATGGCATTGTAATTGATAAGGCTATTAATACTGTGTGGTATTAGCACCTGCAAATGTATCCCTGTAAAACTAACTCATAGTTATGCTAGTACTCTCCAACGTTCAGCTGGAGATCTAGACACTTTTTATAAATCCATACATTTTGCATGCAATTCTATATTTCCATCTCTAAATAAAAGACAATTTGCTGTCCAAATTGAAGATTTTCTAAATCTGCCTTTCTCAATTTTCGTTTCCCTATATTCTCATGGAATGAGCTCCTCCATGCTTTCTAAACCAGAGAGAAACATAAAAACACTTTAAATCCTTTGCTTATGCAAGCAGGAATTAAGTTTTTCATAGACTTTTTCAGTGTTCCTCATCTTTGCTATAGATTGATAATACTGCTAAGGAGTATTCACCAGCATAAGAAATGCAGTAATAATTTCCAAGAAGTGTCCATATAAATTACTTGGCTTACTTTAGAAACGTTATGCAACTCTTTCTTAGCAAAATGAGTGTTATACCTGATGAAATATTAGCAATCATTGATGCTATTGAATCAACCTGATATTTCTGATAACTCTCTTTTAGGAAATGGTAAAAGAATTTGCACAAGTAAGAAATAGTACTGGATCCATTGTTCCTATTTAGTATTGTTAGAAATCAAATCAAAATATTTGATGATCTCTGAAAAGTGTCTTTAAAAAAACCTACATCAAATTATAGTACATGGAGGAAAACAAACTAAATTTGTGTGGTTATTGCATGAGTGGACAATCTTTCTCACCCCATTGTTCCAAATCCTAAATGTTGGTGTTAACAGCATCTATTCTGCTAGCACATACAGCAGTGGCTGTATCGTGTCACTGAAGGCTGCCTCACTTCTTGTAGCCTCCTCTATCCCAGTATACAAACTGATTTCATAGTCAAATATGGTTTAAGCATGAAGAACATTGTGATTTGAACCAAACTTTTCAGCATCGTGATCCAGACTCCCTCCCTCTTCTAAAGCATGGATTACCCTGCAAGCATATAGTTGTGTGTAGAACAGTGCTTTTTGATTACCAACATTAACAGGTGGATAATGGACTTCATACTACCAATTACAAGAATAGGTGAATATTTGCAGTGCATGAAAGAAAAGAAGAATTTTGTAATATTTAAGTGGAAAGATGAAGTCTGTCACTTCATTTTTACTGTTTGAGACATGGTGCTTTCCTCAGAGGTGGGATGGCCATAGCAGAATAACATACATGGTCTGCAGTTACAGTCCTGGCAGCACCAAGATGTGCTCTTGCGAAGAAGGAGCCCTGAGCAGTTGTCTGAATCTTTTTCGTGTGCCTTTGGTCTGAGAGGGTTTTCCCAATGGAAAACAAAACAAACAAGAACAAAGAACATTCCTGAGCTCTTTGGCATCCTCTGTGCTTTTGCCCTAGCTAAGGAGCTACTCCTTACTGCTGGGAAGACTTTGTATTTTGTAAAGCAAGCCTTTATGAGATTTTCTAGCAGCTGGCCGTTGAGACTTGAGCTCCACTTTGTCATTTTATTTCATTCAAGACTTTCTTATAGAAGAGGATTTCTTGAAATCTTATAATTTGTAAAGTTCTCTAGTGGTGCCTATACGGATACTTCACATTATAAAGCAGTTGCTACATCTTTTTGTTGTTGTTGTTGTTTTTATGGTCCTAAAGCTACCAGACAACATTATACATCCAAACTCTATAAATAAAAAGCAGGTATGACACATAAAAGCAGAAAATGACTCAGATGTGGAGAGTCCATCTGTTTCCCACCGACAGATTCAGTGCCTGTTGCAAGGAGGAAGAACAGTGCTCCCACCATCCCAGATAGATCCCCTGTCTACCACTCTTGCCCTTCTCCCAGGCAGCCACAGCTCAGGTGCCAGCTCTCCCTGGGTTCCCACCAGCACACTGCAGATACATGCAGCCCTCCAGGGGCCAGGCCAGGAGCTGCAGTCTTCTTTGGGCCTGGCAGTGGGTCCTTCCTGCCTGCTCAGGACAGCAGCTCCTGCCTCCCCAGCGGCACAGAGAAATTGTGAGTTCAGGTCATACCATACCACATACCTGTGCCTCCATGCATCCTTCAGGCTGCCTGAGCCTGACCTGACTTATCATGAGAAAATGTTTATCATTTTGTATTGCATTGTGTCAATCATACACAATATTCAAGCTGTATTAATCACTGCACAGAAATAAAAAAAGAAGTCTGTACTCACTTTAGTTGGAAGTCAAGGGTCAAAGAGCAAATGCAGACAGATACATCAGGAAACAACGGTCATCCCTATCACAAACAAGATTTATTTTTTAATGAGGCAGCTAAAATGAACCAGCTTCTTCTTGCGTCTGCAGGTTATTCACATGTACTTACTAATGCATTATATCCAACAAGTAGGGGAGATACAAATGCCTTTTTCCTGTAGATAATGGTGATGTACATCTTGCCCAGATTTTTTACCAAATTAAGAAGCTATTTTAAAAAGTTGGACTGGAAAATTCAAGTTTATAATCTACTAATTTGTATTTGCTCAGACTTTTTCTTGCTACTATGAATAAGAAGATTTACACTGCGGGAGGATGTAAAGCCCTGTTGTTGTGAAATCCAGCTGTATGTAAATGAGAAAACTCCTCAGGATCTGCCTCTTCTCGTTCTGTTACGCAGGTGTGGAAGTTTTCCAGAAATGTTTTTGAGACACTGCTACAAATTCAGAATAGGAATGTAAAGTCGTTTTCATTTCCCTTTCATGGGAAAATAAATATGTGTTCATTGATGCTTAATATGATCAAAATCTAGCTACACTTTCTACACTTAGGAGAAAGCCTGTGTGGATAAAGACTGTAAAGAGCTGATTGCTGTGCCAGGAAAAGCAGAGGAAAGGCACAGTTTGGCTTAACCTCAGACACGCTGAGGTTAAGTAAAGGCACTGTGGATGCTATCACTGTCAGCGATGCTGTCATCTCTGCTTGGGCAGGGGCCCGGCAAGGATCCCAACCAGCCCTTCTTCTGTGCAAGATAATGATGACAAAAGAAGAGTGATTGGAGCTTTTGTGTGAAGAATCACCACCACACTGCATGGCGTGCGGCTGCATCCCCTCCTTCCCTTAATGAAGGGCCCACATCCAGCCGTACAGCCTTTTCATTTAACGATCGCAAGTGGGCAAAGCCTGCCAAGTAGTTTATGAACTTGGGATACAGAATGCCTTATTCCTTTTCCTGTGACTTACTACCAAAATCACTGTGGTCAAAAGACACTGAGCGTAATGGTTAATCACCACGTCTGACTTGCGGTTCTCAGTTTGAAAGCTCACTTTGAAGCAGCTGAAGAACAGCTACTTTTTTAGATGAAATACATTTAAAACAGTACATACCAACATATACATTGTGTTATCTACGTCTGACATTCCTGACACTCCTTTAAATCATAGACATGAATTAATCTCACTGTCTTCTGTTGTCTTGCGGAGAAAATTACAGCCCATTTCTCCTTTGATGTATCAGCTTGGAGCAGCTGGCAACTTGTCAGCACCCCCTCTGCAGACAATGCTTCTCTGCTCAAGCAGCGCCCCAGCAATCTGTACGTACTCAGCCTCGACAAAAGGACTGAGTAATTAGTAGCCAAGGAATCTCTTTTCTCATGGCTGTTCTCTTGGAGCACTGTGGAGGATTCACGCTTCAAATTCCAGTTCCTGCAGGTTCTTTTACCGTGGGTGCCCCATCTTTTGGCCTGCGTGGGCCACACCGAGTGAAGAGGGACTGTGTATAAAGTACATAATATAGCTAATTCATATAGAGAATAAAGCTTCTTTTCCATATTTTTTTTTAATTAAAAGAAAAAGAGGCAACAAAAGTATAAAACTACTGGGTTGGATGATCTTCTACGTTAGAAAGTAGTAAGTCCTTGAGATGAACCAGCCATGTTCCTAAAAGTCAGTATACTTCATAGCTTTCAAGAGTGCCTTCTTAAGCATGGGATAAATGCAAGCATTGTATTTTCTTTTGAGCTAATGATAGCCACTCATCTGCTAAAAGCCTAATGAAGGATGGAGATCTGTTGAGAAACAGCTGCAAGTGGGTTTCTTCTTGCAAAAAAAGGTGAGGAAAAGCAATAAGACATCCTTTGTTATGTGGCTAAGAACACGGAAGTGTTAGTAGAACAAAAATGTTAGTGCTGTATGCAAATTTTAATGAAATTGGTGATTTAAAATCACAGCATTTTTTTAAATGCAGGTTTCCAAGTCTCATTAACTTCAAACAAGAGGATTCAAATTCTATTTAACTAGACTTCACATTGAGCCACTTTTCATTTACAGTATATTCCTAAAGGTAGAAGCAGCAGGGAGATGAAATGACTTCATTTACTGGAATTACAGCTTCTTTTATATAAAATGTTAATCATTTTATATATGACAACCTTATGCTTAATGTTGCTAGAATACTCCTCATAAAACATTATTTTGTGAATGCATAGACTCTCCTACTGAGCATATTACAGCTTTCAGTGGATGTGCTAATCCAGTTTGAATATATGTAGTATTTAATCTTAATTATGATGCTGGAGTCTATACAATGTTAATTATTCATTTTGCATGTTCTTTGCACTTTATTGTAATTCATAATGTCCTTAATCAAAATGTAGCTTTTAATTATAACTGTAAAATGTGGATGAAACCTGCCTGGTAAGCATAAGCAGAATTTTTTGTGGTTTGCATGGAATTTAAGGTAAGATGACAAGGGGAGAATTTGCTGATGCATGAGAAAAGAGTGTTGAATGACCAACATTCGACCAGGTGAGCAGCATGTCTTCTAGCTCTCCACACAGCTCACTGTGGCAGCTGGAAGAAGCAACGATTCCTCTGCTGACATTTGCTGAATCAAAAATCTCAAGGCCTGAGAGCACAGGGTGATTTTTATTCTGGAGCTCTTCCCTTCTTTTCATCAGTTCCAGAATGTGGTGAGTTTCTGCAGGTACTATAGTGCATATTTCTTTGAAAAGCTTTCAACCAGGATAGGAAGACTGGTAGAGTACATGAAAAAAACCAGTAAGAATTGAAAGAAGCCATTACAGTACAAAATGTATTAAAACACAAGAGCATATTCAGCAGAATAATAGGATAAGTAAATGGGTAACTGGGGTTACACCATTTGGGTTCTGTTTACTTTTAAAGCAAAGAAGAAGCAATTAACTTAGAGTTTACTTTAAAACTGCTGCTGCTTTTGATATAATGTAGGCTTTAAATAATAGGTGTCAAGTTAAAAAATCTTGGAAATGCTGAAGATGATAGGAAGTGTCATATCTCAATTCTAGCATTCAGTTGAATATTTATATGACACAGCAGAATGGTAAATTCCAGATTTTCCAGGTTTTGTTTTATTCTAAAAGCACGTATTTTTAAGTGGAAAAGTAGTCAAAAAAGACTGAAGGGAGCTCAGCAGTGTCAGAGCACCTACAGTAGCATCAGGTCACAGATAGCTGCGGTCTTTCCTACTTCTTTCTCAAATCCTGGAGGAAAACAATAACCGAAATACTTATGAGGTTTATATTATCATCCAGAGAAGACTAAAACGTGTATAGTCTCATAAAGTAAACCTGTTTTATCATGTGTGTTCTTGCACACCCTTGCTATGCCAAATTTACAGCATGCTAGTCATGAAAGTTACTTGTGAGATTACTAGGGAAGCAGTCACATCTTTTTCAGCTGAAATACATATTGGCAAATATGAACTGCCACGGAAGCTTTGATATGAGCTGCAGCTGCAGCTCCTCATCTGTCTGGAATGTCATAGTTCAGTAGTTACACCTTTGGTCAGATATGCTGTGGCAAATCCCAGATGACTCAAGGAATATATCCTTTTTTATTAGTTACGTAGTCATGTAATGACCTTTAGAAGAGAAAATAAAAATTCTAATTGAAAAAATTAATCTGTGTCTTAGGATGTATTTTCCTCATTTAGTACTTGACACTTCATTTTTGGCTCACAGATAGAAAAACTACTCATGTTCAAAATCCCATATGGGCAATGTAACCTTGTTTATGGAGTTGCCTATTCTTCCCACATCACCTGGGAGCAGCTGAGCCAACCAATTCACGTTAACATATTGCTAGTATTGAAGAGTGAGCTATGTACAAAAGGGCAGTGGGAGTGGATGAGCGCAGAGGGAGGAATAAGAAATTACCAGACAGGTGGGTTTGTTGTTTTCATAAGTAACAATTACAGGTGTCAGCCAGCCAGACTATCCTGCCTGTTGGGAGTCACTTTTCCATGAGATCTGTACTAGAATAATCCATAATTGTCTAGAACTTTATCACCTTAACAATGCTTTATGAGTAAGAGGTGACCCATATGTTATGTGTATCATGTCCCATAGTATAACTGAAGGCAGTCTTTTGAAGTTTTTCCTGATGTTCTGAGTTCTCTTCTGCCATTTTCATCTCCTGTTATTGTTATTGGCCATTTCCTAGCTGTCTTGTATTTTGTAGGATTCTTCACTGCTCTTCTTTGGCTGTCTTCCAGTGTTTTCAGCCCTTTGTGATGCTGAATGAGTTGGAGATCATTTTGAGAGGTTGTACAGAAAGAATATTGTAGATATGTATACAATACACACACATGTGTACATACGTATGTACACATACAATACACATATACATTACACATACAATGTGTAATGTGTATGTGTGACATCATAATGAGATTAATGCATTGTAAATGAGTTATAAATGGGTTAGAAAATATTTAGAATTTTATTTTAGAAGATAATAGTTCACATCATTTACATTTTAACTCAGATTTTGGAGAAGCAGGTTGACTACGTTTAGAAAACTATAGAGTGGTGTGCAAATTGAGAATAATAATAACAATAATTATCATATTAATTTGTTTTCACAAGTCCTTTATGAGTAGTCTTTTGTTTGTTAGGTTTGTCAAGCTGTTAGCTGAAGGATTTATATACATTATTCCCTCTTATGATCGGCTTGCAAATTCTTCTGTATGATTATTTGCCATCATTATTTGTGATGTAAGGTTGTTCACCTAAATCTCATGACATTTCTTTTCTTAATGTGTTGTTGAAAAAATTGAAAATAAAAATCACGTGGCTTATACATGCTATTGCATCTATAAAGTATTCTTATTAATCGTTACCTAAGTATGTAAAGCAAACTGTCACTGGTAGTAAAAAAAAAAATAAAAAGACTATGGCTGAATAAAGCTATATATGCTATGGAACTCATCCTGAGGAGATATTAGGTTAATAGTACTGAACTATTTAATGTAAAATTTAAAATTTGTGTTAGAAGAAATACACACCCTTGCATATACCCTGTTAGAAGAAGACAAAGGGATCCGATTTCCTTTTAAAATAAGTTACTTATCTATTAGATGTCTGGCACAAACTCACTGCAGTGACCTGACTGGGATTCACCTGCAAATTGCGATGTCCTAAATTAGCAGGTAGTAAGTTCCAAATCCCCCAAAAGCGTTTTTGTGTGCCAAATTCAAGTGATTTATCCTCTAAGACGAGCGTTACCTAAGCTGCTATTGTTAAACTTACAGTAATACTTGATAACCAGATTTTAGTTTTTTACATGCTATTAACTGAACTTTAAAACAGAGAGGTAATAAACTATTAGATCTACAGAAACTATTGTTGTTTGTTGTTTTTTTTAAAATGCCACAGTGTTTTTTAGTGATCAAGATCTTAGTATTTCCTTAGCTAGTCTTTTTAAAATATTTAAATATGTTTCATTATTGACAAATATATCCCTGTGTTCTGTTGAGAAATTAAATACGTAAAAACTAAACTGCAGTTATGTTGAGATGAAACAATTGAAAACAAAGATTGTATGAGAAGGCTTCTGCAGACTGTGCTTTATTTTTTTTCAGTAGTTAAGGGTTTCAATCCTATGAAGTTCACTGATTTCATATACATATACACAAGAGAAAGCTGCTGTGCATTTCAGTTGCTTTCTGTTAACTTTGATCTTTCTATTTGAATTAATGCTAAGTGATTGACTGGCACTAGAACTCCAGATTCACAGTCATTGAGGCTGCTTCAGTGAGACCTGAGCCTCCAGCTCAGATTTGTGCAGTGCATCATGTTGCTGCAGAGACTTGAGATATTCCTGTGTGACTTTGGAATCTGAGGCACCGCACTTTTTTAAGGAAGGATGTAGAAGTTATTTGCTGCTATCTTGAAATGACATTAGCGGTGCTGCAGAGGGGCAATGACAACTGACTGGCCAAGCGATAACAGAACTAGCAAGTATCAAAGCAAAATTGTTCTTCACTTTTTCAAAAACAAATAAAGGTGATGCAGAGAGAAGAGGAATTGAAACACCCTGTCACTGCTCATAATAGTCAGAGAATCTCATGAATAGGCCAAGAGAAAGATGAAGGCTATCACTGCAAACTGTGTAGAAACACCAGTTGCATGTTGACACTACAAACTGCTATCCAGCAAGTGGAACAGAGCCAGTTACAGATTTGCTTTAAGGTTTTTTTCATCAGGTTGTTTGACTTCACATTAGGGACTTCTTTGCTAGCTGAAGGGAATGATGTGGGATAACTCATGTTAGTTTAATGGACAGTGGATGTTACACTTTGAAGTACATTCACCATTAAAGCAGCCTGTATGCTTAAAGTCAAGTACGTTTCATCTTTCCTCTACTAATCTGTGGACCATGTGTGTATCTTTGAACTTAGGTGTCGCAGAGCTTTATGCCTAAATTATGAATATCAGATCACTGGTCTCATGGGTAAAATCACGTCATCAGTACAGGGAAACTCTCAGCTTGGGTTATGTGTAAACCTAAGTGTTTTGCTTATCCGGGTCTAAAAGAAAGAGCAGTTGTTTGTATTATTAACACTGTTAGTCAAATTGCATTTTGTATGATGCATTTTGTTTGATGTGATGAAAATATTATTTATGATAAGGCAGTCAGTTCATTAAAATGCATATTGTTCCTTTATTTATAGTTAATAAAAATACTGCTTTCCTACATAGTTCTTATTTGCTAGACATTTTTTTAAAAATCCTATAGTCGTTCTGTTTCAATAGATTGTAAAGCAAGATGTACAGATCAATTTTTTGTTGTCCACCCAGATTGCCTTCAGAACTGACTTTTGTAGTGTTGAAATTTTTAATACTTATGCATATAACTACTCTGACATTACGTTTGTGTCAAAATTCTTACCCATCACTATTCCAATTGATATTGCAAAAATAATCCATTTTATAATCGTTTCTAGCTCTTCTTGAATTTAATGCTACCTGGATTATTCAATAATACTTGCTTATGCATTGTCACACTGAAGACCATAAGATTAATTTCAGCAGGCACTCATGTAACAGAATTTTCGTTTGTACTTGAAAATGAAGCACTTGGAATTGCTGCAAGAATACTCTTATTAAATGATTCACCATATATTTAATAATAGTCACTCTTACAAAGATAATTTTCTGTTCTTATTTGTGAGTTTGCCAGAGCTTCAGGTTAACAGTCAACTTACTTGAATTGAAGCAGTTCAACATTTTTCTTAATTTCAACATAATAACCAGCATTAAAAATTTTCTGTTATCAATGTTTATCTCATTATGGGGTAGCTGTGCTGGAGAGTTTTGTTTAGACTAGCTGTGGTTTGGTTCTGTGATGTGAACACCTGCCCATAGCTGTTCACATCAGGTGCCTTCCCTGCACACTTGGCTCGTTTATTTCCTACCAATCCTGCAGCTCCTCTGCAGAGCAAACCAGAGCGTGAAAGTAGGGACAGTTTGGAGACTGACCTCAGCAGCAACTGATCCCTATTAAAATGCTGACAACAACAGTGCCCAAATATCAAAGACAAATTAAATTACTTCCTGTTGATCACAGAAGAGGATGCTGTGAAGGTTCAAACTGTGCTCTGATGTCCTGAGTCCTGTGCAGGCTGTCTTCTTGTTAACAAAAAATCCCAGAGTTAAAATTGAGCAGAAACTTTATTGGCACAAAAGAGAAATGGTTTTGAGGGAACAGACACCCAGAACAGACGCTGTAAGCCAAAGCAGCACTATTTCACTATTTCAGAGTGTCACGAGAGTCCCACTTACACTTTCCTCTGATAAAAGGACAAAAGACATAACCTAATGGATTTTTATTCCCAAATGAAGGATGGATAAATTGACAGTTGCTAAGGGACCGATCTCCCTGTGGCTTTGTAGCTAGGAATGACTTCAGACACCAGAAGGTAGTTTCTACTGCTGGTTCCACACACCTGCAACTGTGGGACTGCATTGATGAGAGAGAATGCAGCTGTATCAGCTCTGTTCTCAAACAGTTTGGGAATCTAATTGTTTTGTAGAAAAGAGAGTTAAAACATTCAAAAATAAATCAGGTGCCAGTTTTATTGCCAGGCATTTGTATTTTTTTGTCATGTACAGGTACTCTTTGTAAACAATTTGAAGAGATCACACTTGCATGGGCTTGTGCTCAGTGGGAGTTTTCTTTTAACAATGACTTGAACATTAATAAGCTGGTACCCATAGTTTGTGCCATGTTGCTTCAAGAGATGAAAGCCCATGACTGAAATCAAACAGAAGGTCAGAGGGTTTTAACTGCCAGACAGATGCAGAAGCAGAGATTTGTTAGTACACTTCATGCATTTTACCTATTTATTTGTTTAAAAGAAAATCATTGCTTCATTTTATTTCTTCAGCACCGTTCCTCTACTCCAGACCTTCCTTTCTTCATTTTTTTTGCTTTATATTTTTCTTTCCTGTTTTAAGGGAAGGGAGTGTTCATGAAGTATATGTTAATCTGAAGACTTTTAATGCATTGCATATTTTTTGTACTTGTATCTAGATTACAAAATGCTGCCAGCTTTTGAGTACGAAATGATACAATTACGTGTTCTTTATGTCCTTCAATATTGCTGGGAAAGGTGTTTTGTTAACATTAGTATGAACATTTGAATTTATTGACAGGTACAAAACATGTCACCTCATTGTTCTTAAATTTATTGATTGATCAAATGTATTCATTAATCTATTGATAAAATTTATTGTCTGCGTAAAAGAAGGTCCAAAGGATTCTTACCTATTTGAACTATTCCTACTTTTCAAGCCGCCCAAATCAGCAATATTTCTCTGAAATTGTCTCTTTTATATAGAGAGATGCAGGAGGAGGTCAGAGTTTCAGTCTGAATAAACTCTTCATGGTCATTAATGACCATGGTATCATTAATGATTAATAATTTAATATCCTACTGACAGTGACAGAAAGTGGTTATACCTGAAACTGGAAAATGTAGCAAATATTCAAAGCCTCCCTCACAGTTTCTTTTTGAAACTAGTATTTGGGTTGAAATAACTTTTGAAACAGTACTTCTGAAATTTTTTTTGTATGTTTCTCTGTTTGGAGTAGACTACACAGTAGAACGATACCGTGATGCTATTTGCATCGTACTTCTGAAATCTATCTTTTTCACTGTCTGCTGATTTAATTGAAGTAAGTATTCATGAGATGTTATACATGCAGCAGAAAGAAAAATTGTCTTACTGTTTCTATTACTGTATGGTAACTGTTGAGTCTCAGCCTGACCCACTGATTGAGCACCTGGGGAAGGACGCGGTCAGCCCTGGGAGCGCAGGTGAAGGCAATTCAGCTGTATGATAAGAACAGCTGCAGCCTGGCTGCACCTCTCTTAGACCCCTCATTTTAAGGGCTGACAGCCATGGGGGAGGGTTCTCTGGTTACAGTTCTCTCTCTAGTTGTGGAGTTTTCCCTGTGAGCCTAAGTCTTCAGAATCTGGTGAGCATTTTTCCTTTGTAACACTTTTCTATTTGCACTAGTCCTTTTGCTACTGCTCTCCTCCTATTACCATTCTACTTGTTGACCTTTCTGATTGTAACATACTGCTAATATACATTGATCGTTAAGTGATAAACTAGTCATATCTTCACACAAGAAAGTTGTTTAGTGCAGTTATAAAGGACTTGTAAATAGTAGATGCTCTCATAGGAGTGGGCTGTTCATTAAGGCTTAAGTGCCCTTTATGGCTGCATCGTATGATAGCGTTGAACATTTTGGAGGGACTGAGAGTGCAACTAGTTGAAACATGAACTTCTTATTTAGCCGGGGTGAATGTGTGCAACGTTCTGTGCTTCTGTACTGTTAACAAATGGTTCTCTTGTAGGTCTTGCTATTCTCTCTAGTAGTAAGAAGTTACTGCTGCAAGGAAGCCATACTGGAGCATGAGGTGAGTGCCTGAGTTTAGTGTTGCTATGAGATTTTTAGCCAGGAGTCAGTGAACAACACTTTGTAAGTTACAACTGTAACTTCTTTGGAAATGGCAGTGGCCCAGGAGCTTTTTCCATCAGGCAGAGTTAATTTTGCACTGCTTTGTTCATATGAATTGTTCTGTGGATGGTGCTTGATGTACTGCTCGTTAGCTGAGTGCTTTGAAGAACATTTCCTGACGTGTAATATCTGTGCTTTAGGTAGTATGAACTTGTGTTTATGTACATATACTGTTATTATGAATATGAGAGATACAAGTTGCGTTAGTTTCCTTTGCTGATGTGCATTTTTTCTTCCCATCCAAAACACACTTAAGTTTTCCAAAAAAAAAAAAAAAAAAAAAAAAATTAGAAGCATTTTTAGGAAGGTAGGTTTAGATGAGCAAGTTCCAGAGCTGTTAGAAATATAACTGTAAGTTAAAGAGTTATATTGAAACTGGCAAAAAGAAATTATTCAGTACCTTCTATGTTGGCTTTTTTAGGCTTTTTCTCTTTTTGAAAATGAGGATTCTTATTTTTTTTTTGTAGGAAAGATTTTCGTAATACAGAGCTACGATCTTTAATTTAACATGGAAATGAACTAAAAAGACAAGCATTTTACTTTTTCTGAATTTGCATAGCATAATTGTGTTTTAATGAACTGACTGCATTTTACCAAGCTGAAATGAATTTCAACCGAATAGCTGAACCATCGCCACTTAGTCTTATCTTTGAGAGTACAAAGGAAGCCTCTGTCAGCTGCTAATTATTTTCTTGGTTTCAGTGTTGAGAAGATATCGCATACGGTAACATAAATTACAAATAGCTGTAATATTTATATGAATCTAGACAAAGCACTTCTCTTCAGTTCCTTCTCTTTATGTCCAAGCGCCATCTCTGTTTCTAGAGATCAGAGTAACTGTGGAGAAACAAGTGGGGGGCTTTTTCAGGTAGTCATGCTGTAATTAAATTATTCCACTCCCAAAAGCAAACAAATCACATTGTCTCCATTTGTATGTGTCGTGTACCTAGCCTTTCTGTCTTTTGTTATTAGATATAAGAGAAGTTAATAACAAGTTCACAAGCAGAATTGCTTGGATACATGAAAAAAAAAAAAAAAAAAAAAAAACAGTATCCTACTCAGAGGACACTGTTTCAGAGGATTGCATTCATTCTTCCCAGGCAGGTCAGGTAAATCTTACAAAATTATCTGGTATTCTAGGAGTTTAGATATGCCATCATTCCCTGAGATGCATTCTGTGGATGATGTACTGTTCTTACTCTGGCTCAGGAGGATGCAACTAATGTACTCTGATTCCATATTCTACTAGATTTCCTAAAGGCTTTGACAAAATTTCTTGAAGTTTTATAAGGAAAAATGAGCAGTCAGGGCATTAGAGGGAAGGTCTTACATGTTTAAGCAAGTGCTAAAAGATAGGGAAGGTAGAGTAGGAATAAACGGGCATTTCTTATCTTGCAGTCCTTACTGATCTTAAAATTGGTCAGGCTTACCAACTGGCTTGATTATAGCACATTGATAAATAGCCTGAAAGGGGGGTCTGAACAGTAAGTTAAGTTTTACAGCTTTTTGGGGGCAGTAATGGTGAGCATTAGCTGTGAAGGATTAGAATGGAAGGCCGATTAAAAATGAGGGTGAAACGCAGCGTAATTTAAGAGTTGGTATGTGTGAAAAGGAAGTCTACTTCATTTTATCTTCAGTGGTGGTCTCCAAGCAGGAGAAGATTCATAAATCTGGGGCTTGCCTACATCTCAATTACTTTTTTGTTTTAAGAAGGTTGTCTGATGACTCAATTACTCAGGGCTTCTGAAAGTGCTTTTTTCTTGACATAGAGCTGGAATTTGTGCACCTGGTGTGTGTGTGATGACATCATGGATTCTTTGTCAGGGTGTATGAAGGCAACAGGGTTGGTTTCAGAGCATAGCCTGGAGTATATGTCCTATGCCATGAAATTACAGAGCAGTGCAGGGTGAATATCTGTAAATTAAATGTCTAATAATTTGATTTGTTCATTTTGCCAGGAAGCTGTTGAATTAGAGTCGGTATTGGCTTTATAGAGTGTGTTTGAAAAAGAACCTCAGCTCATTTCAGTCTGGAAACAAACTTATGTATGCTGAGAGTTGAGAATGCTGCTATTTCTATATCGAGGTGATCTATCCATGTTAACATCCACTATTCTAAGTGGACAAAAATAAAAATGAATAAGGTTCAGTTGTAGATGCATTTATTATCTGACTTTTTTTTTTTTTAGCTTTGATAGATCTTTATCTCTGAGATCTGCAATATCCTATTTTTACTGGTTTTAGAAAAATGCAAATTAAAACCACAGAAAGATAAAAATTCACCTAGTATTTTTTTTCTTTATGCCAAACATGTCACAAACACAGTAATAATATACAATAATACCATAGCTGTTTATTGATGTCCTTATCCATGGATAGTATGACTGGTAACCTAATTGCTCAGCTGCCTGGGTTGTGGAGGGGGGAGAGTGAGTTTGGGGCACAAAATAATAACAAAGGAGTCCTTTACAAATAATAGATAAGTTTCTATTTGTCTCAGTTATGTAGTTAGCTCTGCTGTTATGTATGAGAATCTCTCAAATATTTGAAACAGGGTAACTGCTAACTCTTAATTTCTTACAAATTGATGGGGAAATAAACATCAGTTTGTAGGAAACTTGTGTGTAGAATTCAGTGAGCACTTTGTATTTGTTTGAATTATTTAGGCAAAGCTAACTTAAAGAAATGAGCTCTGCAATTGGAGATGAAAGATTTGTACTTGATTTCGTCCTAGTTTCTCAAGTTCTCTGTTGCGGTTGTGTGCTTTCATGTGAAAATTACTTTGATACTTTGGGTAAGATTTATGTCAACCATTCAAAGCAATTTAAAAAAAGGCTCAGATTTTTGTCAAAGGCAACTTGTCAGGTTACCAATGCCCTGAAATTTGGATTTCAACTACTAAACATCACAATAAACCAATTCACATAAATTAGTCAGTGAAAAATATCTCTGTGCTTGAGCAGTTTGTGAGCTTCATATTCCTCAGCTAGATATGCTCACAGTGATTTCATGTTTAGATTCTAGTTAAACAAAATATTATGGAAACCAGTAACATTATGAATATCAGGTTTTCGGTTTCTTAACACCAAAAGCAAGTGGTTTTCTGGGGCTTTTTTTGAGGTTTAGTGTCCAGCTTATGTCTTTAAAGGATCATAATCTTTTATCTTTAAGGATGTTCTGATAAATAGGTATGTGCTTTGGGGTTTGTTTGGGTAAGGAAAGTTGGCTCAAAACCTTGCGGATTTTGAATGATGGAAAGAAGCTTTTTTTGAGGCAAGCTTAAATATGTACACTAATGAGTAACAAGAATTACAGTAGTGTTCCTTAATTCAAATAAATATTGTGACTGGAAGTAGTGACTTCTTAGAAACAGGAGGCTTACCTTATGGTTATGCAAGTCAGCATTTTTATTTCCATTCCCTAATATTTTTAGTGACATCTTTTAAGGTAAAGATGAGACTATAGGGCTGCCTCTTGTCTTTGCTCTTTTTTCTTATTGACAGTGATATCCCATTTCACAGAGCTTCTGAAGTCTTCTGAAAAAGCTTAATAAAATGCAAAAAACGGTAATAAGGTGATCCTCCCTTCTTTCTTCTTTAACAGTCACAAAAAAAAATTGAGGGAAACCAATTACAGTATCACCTCTTTACACACCCCAGTGAGATCTTTTGACATATTTCAAATCAGTTAAGCCTTGAATATCAAGAGAATTTCTAAAAAGTGCTCTGAAGAGTAGAAGCTTGCCTCTCCCCACGTATTCAAGTGTCATTCCTTTATTTTGGGGTGAAAATTTTAGTATGTTACAGGCATTAATGATATGAGATTGGTCACTGGAGCTACAGACATAGATTCTCACAGGCTGCAGTAGTCATCAAATGCAATACATATTACTGATGAATATTTCATAGGGAAGGCTTTTTCTGTTTTTATTTTATAAGGCAATGTATCATTATTAAATTTCACTGTATAGTTGAATTTGGTTATATACCTAAACCTCCATCATTCCTGAAGAAAAGTTAGTAATTAATAGCTCACTATTGCTGATATTTACTCCTTGTACAGTGTGCACATATGACACTTAACATTACTGGATACCACGAGCATACGCTTTCAGGGCCAGGATTGCATGGAATAAGACATTTAGTCCGTGCAAAATCCCAGCACACACGCATATTATTGGAACAGATAAGCTCTAACCCTTGGGAGATAGCTCAGAAATCCAAATCACTTCAGGGCAAACTTCTCAACTGTCATTCACTGTGAGAGATGTCCCTCATTTTGGATCTAATTTTACCTCCGGACCACATAGACTTGAAGATGGCTTCCTGTGGCTACTGTGAATTATTTATGGGTGGAAAAACTGTATAATGGAGCTGAGAAGATATAACTTTTATTGTTGGGGGAAAATGATTAGAAATACTTATTTTCTCTTCTAATTAGGTTGCTTTCTCTAAGTATCAGTTGTTAAAAAAACAGAAAGCAATATAAATGGTAGTGGATCTGAAGGCTGCTCACTGATGAAGAATGTTTGAATTTTGATGTAACATTTTATTAATATTGTTATTGTACAGGCCAACTCTATATATTTCTCTCCTTTCACTTCCAAAATTAAAAGTTGAAAAATTGTGGCAAAATGTACTGTTTAGGTGTGTTCTGAATATAATATCATCGGTGTTAAACTTTTGCCTATGTATGAACAGCAAAATTCTGTAAATGATGTTTTCCTAATTGATTTTCATTGTATTGATGAATGGTTGTGTTACCTAATCTGTCGCCTATCACTAAGCAGTACCTTTGTTTTATTTAGTCTACACTAGAGTACATGTAAGTGTGTGTGTACTTACTGTTTTCATTTCAGAACATGTATTTGCATGTCCAACCACAGTCAGAGCACCTATGCTCATTCAGCAGGGGCTTTTACTTGAAACAAAAAAAACCTAAACATTCTGAGCATACATTTCCTGGGTAAAAATGGTTTGTGGATTTTACAGGCTTCAGGCATTCGCAGACTCCTAGGAAATACAGAATACTGAATGTTGTAGTGGTGCTTGGAAAGAAAGTAGTAATTGGGCACAGTTAATGTATTGGTTGGAATTGTCAAATTGTCTACACGAGAAAGCAGGCAATAGTACTGGGCCATAATTTGCAGTCTTTGGGGTGTGTTGTTGTAAGTCACTACAGTTGCAGATTGAAGACCGCAATGATTTGAATTTCTTTACCATGGTTAATTAAGTCAGCGTTACGGTTTAACCTGGAAAACGGCTGAACACCACACTGCCTTTTGCTCACTCCTCCGTCCTCAGTGAGTTAAGAGAGGGATTTGGGAAAAAAGGTGGAATTCATAGGTTGACATAAGCAGTATTTGTGAAGACAAATAATGAGAGAAATAATGGATAATATGCATATATATATATGCATATAATGGATATATATGCATATATATATATGCATATATTTACAGAGCAAATGATGCACAAAACAATCGCTCACCACCTACTGAGCAATATCCAGTCAGACACCAAGCTCTGGCAGCTGCTCCAGTTCCCTCCTGACTGTGTCCCCTCAGGTTTAGTGTACTATCCTCAAGAGATTTTATGGTACAGAATGTCCCACTGGCCAGTTTGGGTTAGCTATCTTGGCATTGTCTCCTGCCAAATCCCTGTGTTCCCCAACACTCTCACAGGCAGGGCAGTGTCAGAAACTGAGGAACACATCCTTGGCACCCTACAGCACTGCCCAACAACAACAAAAGCATTACTATGTTATCAGTGCTGCTTTCTTCCTAAAGCTAAAACTATCAGACACTGATGAAAACAAACTCTGTCCCAAGTGAAACCAGGACAGTTGAAGTCAGTGACAGTTCTTGTTCACTGCTCTTACTTTCAGGTGAAGACAGATCTGTAGTTGTTATTGACTTGGATCTGGTGGTTTGCAGCTCCTGACAAAATCTGGATCTAATATAAAAGACGAGCAGGAGCAAGGATCTCACTTGATCAGTTGTTAAACAACGCTGACATATGAATGCTTATTTTTGTGTTGCAAAAATTGTTTTTGTTGATATAGAAAATATAATGCAAAGATGAAAATCCTAACCGAGTCCATATAAACTTAAGTTTTATGACACACACCTATGTGTCTAGTTTAGTAATAGGTGCATGTGTGTGTATGTTTTTGCTGTCCAGGTAGCCAGTAGCAGTCTTTGGATATGAGTTGTTTTATTGGTACTTGTTCAGTGTATTTTATTTTTGACACTGGGTATTTAGGAAAAGGTGTTCTGGGGAAAATAGACTTTTTGGTGAGGAATATAGCTTTATCAGAAATGCAACGTATATTTATTTTTATTACTGATTTGATGAAGCTGTCATGTCACCTGAAGTCATTTATCATGTCTTAAATATTCCAACATACCTTATTTTGCCGTTATTTCCAATGTAGCATACCTATGACAGCAACACAAAAGAAGGTGAAGAAGTTTGTGAAATAGTTTGTTAATGGACCAAAGTGGAAATAATTGAGTAATAATAATGGTCATCTTGACATTTCTTCTCAAAATACTTTTTTCTAGAAATGCTTTCTAATTTTGATCGGTTAATTTATGTAATTCAGTAGTAGTAGTTATAATGCTTTTTACCTAAAATATACTTTAAAAAGTTTCTACTCCAGGTGAAGTGACTTGCTGGAATTAATTGTCAAGTATAAAAATCAACATTAGAGCACAAAAAGAACGTCCTCTCTGACTGCTTTGTACATCAGTGCAAAGAGCTCTAAAAGCCCTGAATTTAATTAGGCTGCAATATCTCTAGCTGGCACACAGTGAAGAAGCTACAAAGCTGCCTGCTCTTTTTCTTTTGTTTCCAATATAGTGAAAATCTCTTCTAAGTTGTAGCATAGGGCGTGTTGTGCTATGGCAGCACTCCAGGAAGATAATTCAGGTCATAGAACCTTCTTCTAAATATACTGTATTAAAAAAAAAGAAAAAAAAGGCGTGGCTGTTAGTGATGGTATCTGTTCTATTTAAAGCAACTGATGTAGTTGCAGGAAATAGCAGTTTACTAGCAGTTTGTTATAGAAGCCACTTTTCAATTTGAGCAAAGAAAAGGTAGCCTTTGCCACACAAGTGCTAACTCAGCAGACTGACACAGGGGTCACTACTACCACCTACGTTTATTGCTTTTATTAGGGAGTGCTGCTGGAATGACATTTTCTGTGAGAAAGAAAAGGGAGGGATTTTTATGCTTGAGAAGCCTGTGTAACTTGAGATGCCATGGGGTATCCAAGATACCTGCATAAGGCACAGGATGTAAACTGTGATAAGTGCTTTCTGGAGCAACAAGAGACCAGGCAACTCAAATGGGCCCTTTGGCACACTTAGTTACCAAAAATGGCTAGTAACCAAATCTTAAATCTCTTCAATAGCTTTTCTTAGCTACTCTGACAGTAACCATAAAAATGCCTCAGGGTGTTGTGATAGCCTGTGTGCTTGGCAGTTGCTGAAGAATGGCAAGTTGAATTCCATTTAACTACCTAATAGGAGACACACAGGCATGTATTTAACTTCCATTTCCAGTGTAAACATAACAGTATTGCTTGAAGAGCGTATTCTAGCAGTGGAAAAGAGCCATCATCCTGACAGAAGTATATCTGACAGTTTCCTCTATTTAATGAAAGATAATGCTTTGCTATATCAAGAGGAACACATCATTTGCTTTGCTTTGTAATGTTTTGAAAGGAGATTGGAGTTTTCTGCCTTTTGTTGTGTTTTCAAGTGATTTAATTTACTTGTTTTGCGATGACAAAGAATGTTATGAACTTGAATGTCAGATTTCTTGTGTTCATATCTCAACAGGAAATATTCCAAAATACACGGTTTCACGTAAAATACAAATGTCTGCTATCACCATGTTAAGGTAACTAATGTAACCAGAAGGAAAGTTCTTTCACAGTGTATTTTGTTTACATGATACAACTGGAGAAGCATCATCATAGAAATAGTTTGTTGCAGGTAAGTCTCTAAAACAGTATGCAAAGGTGCTACCCTATTTAATGTCTGCATTATTTTGAACCTCTGTTTTCATTTTTTTTATTACTTTATCAGTTATTGTAATAAAAGATATTCTCTATCTGTAGCATCAGTCCTGGAAAACTGCTCTTGAAAATATGAACAACGTCAGCAACAACTAAAATATCTAGTTGTATAGGAAATAGAGATTCAGGGGTGTCATTTCTTTTAATGTTCATTCTCGTTAAACAAGCAGTTTTATGCTGGTGTATTGCTACCTTCTCCAAGCCAGTTTTCCAACCAGACAGCAACCAAAGCAAAGCCAACTTTATCCCTGTATGCTAGTCTTCCTCTAAGCTTATTGGAACAATTCCTGCTGTACACTGGTAAAACGTGAAGCAGTAGAACATATGAAGGACATCTTTTCAGTAAGAATAAGGTTAGTGTTAAGAACAGTGAGGGCAGTAAGTACTTACATATTCCTAACAACAGCAGAGAATCTTAATGGCCGCTTACTGGGATTGTAAATATTAAACGCATGCATGTCATGAACTGTTATCTGCCTTCAAATACAATTTCATATGACAATTTGTAGAGTCAGAGAAAGTGATAATATGAACGAACTGCAATGAATTCATGCAGCAATAAAATGGAAGATTGATTTAAGGTGTTGTAACTATTGTTTTCAGCAAAGCCTAGAGCCTTTGAAAAGGCTCTACTATCCTATGGAGTCCTCAAATGTGAGTCGATCACATTTTTTCCACAAGCTTTTTTGATATTCAACAGGAAGACAATTAGAAAATGGTGAAAGAAAGAAAAAAGAAACGGTGAAAGAGAATTTCTTACTTTAAAAAAAAAAATTCTACATGTGCTACAGCTTTGATTTTTATAGTTAATTTAAACAGTTTTTTTTTTTTTAATGTTTTACAAAAACATCTCTTTGAACACAGATGTTTGTTTTCTGGAATGTTAAATATCCACACAGTTTTCAAAAAAACCTCACATTTCTATTAAGTTATTCTGAATGAGTATGTCTGTTCCCAAGCAACGCCCTTCCCTGTTGTTTGCATTGCTTTAGTCTGTTTCTTAGAGACAGTCAAGCACAAATTGATAGCAAGCACATGTATGACAAAATGTTTTCCCTAGTGCACTCACAGAATTTAACATTTGATGTGATATGGAACAGCACTTCACGTTAACATGTGCTGTTTTCCTTTTCCCTTACCATCCTTTCTGAAGGTGGTTCATGTGGAGGTAGACTGCTACTATGTACGTATACTACTGTTTGTATATAGTGAATAGCTTTTATTCCTTCCTCTCCTGAGCATACATTCTATGTATCCTTATTGTTTTTCTTATTTGGTTTCTGTCAATAACATGTGTCCAAACTGTTCAATAAAGTCTATTTAAGTACACTATTATGTACTCCTAAAGGCTTACAGTCTTAAACATTTATTTGTGCTGTGCTCAACTGAAAGAGGGTATTTAGTGAGTAATGCCTAACAATACTTTAGTATCATTTGAAACACTCTACTTAAGCTGAAACAAAGAAATCCCAAAAGTTATCATGCTGAGCCGCTGTGGTTTTTACTGAGTATTTTTATTTTAGATAATTACCATGAAAAGCTGTAGCTTAACAATGTTTTTGTATGTATTGTTAAAGCTCAATGAGCAGCTTTCATTTTTGGCTCAGCACAACGTTGCGTTCTGCCTGCTGCACAAAAGGACTGCATTGGTAGTATGATCCTTTAGGACACTAACCTGCAGCTCCTTAAGCATATATACGATCTCATAAATTTCAGTGGGCATGTGAAATACAGCAGAGTATGTACTTTCAGTGCATATACAACTGAAAAGTACTGCTCTGACATCTTGCATTTTTTATAATGATATCTGTTTCTTGGGCTAACAGACATAATTTTGAGTGAACATTATGAATAGGAAAGCTTTGTGGTATGAGCATCCTAATTCACGTTCATGAGCAAAAAAATTCCTTCTAAGTAAGATTGGAATCTTAACAGGAGAGTCAGTACATGAACAAACATTGTGATTACCACTGTGTTTCTTTTAAACGTCATGGTTTAAGCATCACTTCGGCTTTAGCACTTGACTGGTTTAGAAGAATCCTTAGTTGCAGTTGGAAGTCTCCTTAGTCAGATAAGGTAATGTGAGTCAGTCTAGCTGAAAACATGCTTCTCTCATGGAGTAAAACTGAAGTATGGATACAGATTTCAGTTAAAAAGATCCACAAAACAGTGCTTGCTATTCCCTGTTTCCCTTATGGAGTAAGAATTGTCCAGACAATGTGGAAGATATAGGAAATATTTTACTAGTATCTCATCTTTTAGTATTCAGAGTAAACATTTTTGCTCTATCCCTGTAGGTCTTCTGATGAGGTTGCTTGTTATGTAAATTAAAGAGTAAATTCAAATAATGATAATGCACCTTCATACGAAGCAATAACAAACGTGGACTGGAAAGCGCAATGGCAGAGATGGAACTACCTCTGAGTTGCCTGGAGATGCAGATATATTTTGCAGCTGATGTATAGTGTTGAAAGTTCAAGGACGTAAGAGCTGGCTGAGGGGGAAGTGGCCTTGAAGTGTTGCCTTGAGATTATCCACAAGTGTAGCTAAACCAAAATTGCAGTAACCTATCAATACAGTGTAAAATGAAAATCATTTCAGATTCAAAGAAAAGAATGAAATAAATGCAGACAGGCTGTCCTTCCAGATCTCCCCCTTCCCCTTCCAGCCCCCCTTTCTGTCTAGTAGGTAACATAACAGTTGTGCAGTTAGCCCACTTCTTCTACTGCTTTCAGCAGTGTGGGGATAATGCTTTTTCTTTCCCTTCTCAATCCTTCAGTATTGGCTGTTCTGCAGTTGAGCATGAAGCCTCACATTGCAGCACTAACTTTGCATGAGCATTGACATACTTGTACAGCCTGTTACACTTAAAGCACAGTGTGTCGCCACTAAAGCTTCGGAGGGCTTCAGTTTCATCTCTCAAGATATATCTATACAAGATTTTCCATGTTTTTGCTATGATAACAGATTTTGAAGGAAAATTTTCAGGAGTGGACAATGCTTGCCTTTTCTCTTGTAGATAGTGACCTTTGTCTGGGAAGTATTTCTTACATACTGTTGATATTTAATTAGAAATCTAAATCTCTTGTGGGTGTTAAAAACTTAGTGACTCGTGTTGGCAATATTAAGAAACAGGTAGACTAGAAATGCAGACAGGGGACTTAAGCTCTGTTTTCCCTGTTATTCTGCATTTGTTTCTATGAAAATTTTAACACCACTGTTGTTTATTTCCCAAGTATTTGGGAGGGAAGAAAAAGAAAAAAAAATGCATTGAAGAACAGGAATCAACTGATGCTTTCTGAGCTTGGGTTATTCATGCCTCATGCTTGTATTTTTCTGTGCACAGCCTTCTGTTCATTGTTCAGATTTAACACCTTGTTACAAGTGTGGGGGCTTTGAGAAGGAGATAGAGAAAGCTATTTGTGGTAGCTTTATTGTTCGGCTTTTTAGCTTTAACTTTTTATTTGGCCTCTTAAGAGAAAATAATGTCTATGAAGCTGATTTCTCTTCAAATCTTCCAAAAAAGCTCTTTTGATGAAATAAAATAGTGAGTCAGACATGACTAAGCCATTAATTACAAGTAAGCAAATACTTATACTGAGATTTTAGGAACCTTTCTAGACCTAAGTACAAACTTTGAACAGTGCTGCAGATGCATTTACACGTAGTACATTGAAACAATTTACGAAAAGGAGAATATCAGTAACTACTGTCTTATTTAATACACTACTAGATACTGTTCTTTGACATTGTAGACGCAAACTCTGTTCTCCAACTTGGAAAGCCAAAGATCAGGTCAGAATTAACAAAGACTCATTGTACATCAGAAATACGTGCAGGAGTGAGGTATTACCAAACGTTTTGGATGTACCTGCTTGATTTAAGAACACAAACATCTGACTTCAAAAAACAGGTACTACTTTTTCTTGTTTTTAGCTTTTCCATTTTATGTAGGCTTAATTAATACTTAAACAAGAACACACAATTTTTTTTTTTTTTTTTTTTTTTTTTTTTTACAGGAAGCTATAGCACATTCTGCAGGCCTGTTAGATGAGACACAATTATTTTT